>NC_142212.1:6522962-6674477 GCF_049639895.1 Pseudopodoces humilis | reverse complement strand
CAGGGGAGTTTAAGAAAATAAAGCCCCAAAGTTTTTAACAGGCTTTGTCTCTGCCTTGATGTTTCTGTGCATGGCTGACCCTGAAGCCCGGGGAAATTGAGCACAACCAGACCTGCAACCGTGGTTCCTTTCACACGTGCCCTCCTGGCAGCCCCGTTCAGCTCCAGCTCCAGACACGACACAGCAGGCGTGAGTTCTTTAAAAGCAACCCTCTCCTACTGGAGGTGGAAAAACTAAATGCCAGCTTAATTCATCTGGCACTTGTGTACATATTGCTAATGCTTACTCTGGAAAGCATTTCAGTACAATAGCAGGCATGTAATCTGTTTTCTGCACTCTGAACTCAGATTATATTTTAACCATCGAGGCCTGATCCAGAGTCTGTGGAAGTCAGCAAGCGCCTTCCTATTGTGTCCCAGGATTTTGGGGTCCACTGCCTGACACTGATCTCAGAGCACAGGTGTAAAGGCAGAGTAAATGCAGTGTAAAACCCCCTTGAAGACAGAGGTTATCCAACTTGATACCAATGCAAGAGAGAGCTGAATTTGGCACAGATCCATTTGCTTTGGATGTCTCAGTGTGTGACTCTGCTCCTTGTCAGCTCTGATTAGACACACAGGCTCACTGGAGGATCCCCTTGGAATGGGGGTGCTGCTAATGATACCACAAATCTGTTTTTATGTAATTTATTTATACAGTCTTAGGCACTGGGTACTAAATGTCATCAGGGAACAGCTATAAATCAGTGCTATGAAATCCACTGTAGACATTAACAAAAAATAAAACTCCTACTCATTTTACTAAGGCTTTAAAAACAAGATCAAGAGAACTGAATATCACCCCAAAACACAGGCAGTTGTGGAAAGAAAAATAACCCAAATGCCAGCTCTCAGGCTCCCTCCCCAGATGGTGGGTTTAGAAGTGGTGTAATTGCCTGTTAACCACTACATATTGCACGAGGGGAAATTACACCCTCACATCCCTGCGTTTTCCTCTTCCCACTGCTGGCTGTGAGGAATCTGGGCTGGGAGAAGGGGCTGATGATGTGACTCATATTACTTCATGCACTAATCTTAGTCTCCCAGTTTCTCAGGAAAATCATTTAGGGATGAATGAACCCTCTTCTATATGGGTATAAGGTGACAAGCTACAGGCAGGAGTGAGGTTCAGGTGTCACCTTTCCCTTTGTCCCTGGTTGGGATAATTTGGAGTTGTGATATAGACAGTCTTTTGAAAAGTTTCCTGTAAAATCACACTAAGTTTAGGATGAAAATGATGCTAAGAATTGCCTGTTCCAAAGAGAGCTGGAGGATTGTAAAGGGTTTAGATTAATCCCCTTTAAATGAAAACTTCCTCAGCTTTCATTCATGAATAATCTACACACTTATAATAATCTACACACATCATTATAAGCCCTTTCTTCAGAGGGCTCCTCCTAAGCCTGTAGAAATTTCCACTGTTAGCTCTCACACCAAAAAGCAGCAAAACCCCAGCTTCTAATTTTCACCTTCTCTGGGAAAGAGGGAGGGGAAGGAGCTGGGCTGTGATAAAATACAGGCAAAACGCTCGTTTGCATTACCTTTCATTAACTTTTTAATTAAAGCAATTCTGCAGGCAAGGAGCCAAAGTCAGAAGGAGACAGAAACAATCTAGCAGTAGGGGCAGAAATGGTAAAGCTGCCAAGTAAATTGGATGGTGGCAAGAGACCAAAAGCATGGACATAGCAAGGCAGAGTCTGAGCCATAAACTTGGAGGCACACCGGGGAAGAAAACAGTGAACAAATGAGCTGGCCATGCCCATGCAGTGAGAAAAATGAGCCAGCACCTCACTCCATGGCAGGTACTTGAAAGCTAGAAAAATACTTCTTTCTAGGGGCCAGTCTGCCATCACTGGGCAGAGCTGAACTGTTCCAGGTGCTGTGGTTGGAGGTTTGTTCCGGGATTTGCATCTTGGCCTTGTGGTTTTTTTGAAGTCAGGGCAATTGAGCTTGTTGCAGGCCAAGCCAACCACACACACATCCTGAGTGTTTCAGGTGCTGGGAGATCAGAAGATGCTGTGCCAGGATATCTGATTTAACTGAGAACTTCAGGGATCTAAGTTTTATCTTCAATGCCATCAAGATGCCTCTGAATTTCCTCCAGGATTGGTGGCTGGCCCACCTTGTACAGGGTCAACTTCAAAATCCCTGAGGGGCTAAGAAAATATTTGACATAGCACTGGATCAAACCCCAGTTGTTTGAGGACAATTTTGAGCTCAAGCTCTAAGAGACAGATTACAGTAGTAAACTCCCAGACACAGCAAGTTTTAGCAGTGTCTCTTGCTCCTCGTTTTTCTTGCTGCACGACTTTTTTCTGGCCTCTCGGCATGTAAATTACTGACAGACTCACCAAGGCTCCCCGCTTCCATTTCTCCTGCATCACCAGGGGAATTTACCTATGAAGTACAAGAGTGGAGATTTTACTGCCTTAAACTCCCCCGTTCCCACTTACTGACACATCTCCTCTATCATTTGATATATCAACTTTAATTTGCCTGGCGAGCCCTGCTCAAACCCAAGCTTGCTGCTCCACATGGTCCCAAAAGCATTACAAGAAAATTTTCCAGGAGATGCACTGAACCCAGGAGGGAAACAACACAGTGAAGGCTTGTTCCAAGTGACTATTCTGGGAGGATTAGATGGGGGATTTTTCAAGACTAATCTCTTTAAATGAAAATTTCAGAATTTGATTAATTTTTTAATCTGCACATGGATTTGCATAAAATTACTGCACTGCCTCATTCATATTTGGCAAAAGAGAAAATGTCTGCAGCAAGGATGGGCAGCTATGAAGGGTCTGGTGCACAAGTGGGTGTGCAGGGACAGCGTGAGGGGTCCTTCACCCCCTCTTACTGCAGTGCTCCTGCATCCAGAAGTGGGGAAAAGGATGAGAGTTGTCAGCACCAGTATGATGAGACCAGAGGGTCTGCCAGGCAGGCAAGGGAGAAAATAGGATGGAGCCTGGATACCTTTAAGAATATGCTGAGCTCTGAGAAACCCAGGAGCCCTAGTTTCCACTACATGGCTTTCTATATGTTGCTTGGAATATAAATATGTTGCTCTCGTGACTGATTTGCTCACCAGGAAAGTGTCAACAGGGTCTCTTTGCCTTTGATGGGGAATGTGGCTTAAGGCCAAACACAGGGAAGATAAGTGTTCTATTCAGCATTTTATATATATAGATCAGTATCATTAGCAAAAAAAAAATTAACTGGATTTGACATATGCATCTTACTAGTTTTTCTAGGTCACACTCCCATCACTCCTTATATACCTTTTGGAAATGATTTTCCCATGCTCTGGGGATTGCAAGGAAGAAAAACTTTTCACTAAAAATTCTTCTGTAGCTCAACACAGAACACTACTACCCTGAAGCCAAGCCCATGCCAAGTCTACTTCCTTTCATGCTGTAATTTCTCAAACTCCCTATTCTGAGTCAACTTGCCATCAAAGATGAGAGTCATTTAAAATACAGAGAAGGATCACAGTATTCTAGAGAAGATGAAAAGCTGCGAGCCTTGAGGACTGGAATAGTAGAAAGGGGTTGAAATTCAGTGCTGCGAAATACAAGGTCATGGTCTTTGGGATTAATAGCAGAAAATTATGAGCTCCTCAGCTGGAAATAACATAAGAGGAGAAAGAGCCAGGAATCTTAATCAGTCACAGGATGACAATTACAGCTGCCCTCTGGGCTGAGACAAGAGGCTGTGGGGAACGTGGAAAGCAGCAGATGTGAACTGCCTGGACTTTGCTGAGGTTTTTGACATCATTTCTGTGAGCATGCTGGAGGGTGGGCTGGGCAATCACAGCCAGCCCCGCTGGAAACCAGCCTGACCACTGGGCTCAGAGGGCAGAAAGCAGTGGCTCGGGGTCCAACTGACATCTGGTAATCAACAGGGACTCTGCTGGGGTTCGAGTCACCCCATGCCTTCATTAGTGACCCGGAGAGTAGCACAGAGCGCTTAATTTGGGGGAACTGCTGATGGAGGCACCTTCCAGAGGAAGCATGATAAACTCAAGGTTAGAGCCCACAGAAACCTCAGGGCACACAGCAGGGAGAAGTGTGAATTTTTGCTGCTGAGCAAGCACAAGTCCCTGTGTTGTGCAGGTTCCAGTGGTATCTAATACAGAAATGCATAGGTAGAATAACTGCATTTGATCGATATTACTCAAGCAGCAATTAAACGTTTTTTCCATTAACTAATTTTGCAGAGGCATTATCCATAATTCCTACTTAATATGACATTTCTCTAGGAGATCCAATTATCCTGCCAGCTAAATTCCAGCTTGGTATAAACTGACAAACTAAGTTCCAACGATTAGGAAGAAAGGCAGAAGAATAAAAAGGAAGTGACAAAATATCAAATCAACAACCCACGGTGTTATACAACTCTAAAACTTAGCTAAGTATTGTAGGTGTTTTGAAGTAAATTGTCTTATGATGTTATTGGTGAGTCACCTCCAGGGCCCACAGGAGATAATCCAGGCTTTGATCCTGCAATTTAGAGTGTGCAGGAGGCACGACATTCCGAGCTTTTCTAAAACCTCTCATCACACAAAAATCACTTGTGGGTTTTGAACTGGCCTAACAAAGGGGCAGCTGACCCCGAGACCCTCAGGAGAAATGAGGGTGTGTTTTGGTATCCCTGGACTCCAGTGTGAAAGCCTTGACTTTGTGTCAAAGTAAAACAAGGTAAAGCATTCTGAGGAGCTAATCCCACTGCAGCGTGAAAGGATGAGTCGGGTGAGATCTTTAAACATGTAACAGGGAGCTCCAGCAAGCAAACAGCAAGGGCACTGAGACAAGAAATACTTAACTAAATCAGACATGCACACAAAATAATGCAGCCTGTTTGAAGGACGTGCAGAGCCTTAACAGCCCCTGGACTTGCTGAGGTTTGACCACAGGAGGGCAACAGGATCCAAAAGCAAAATCGAACTATTCTGGGCACTTTGAAAGGAAATGCAATTAACATTCAGGAAGGAATCTATGGCTTTTTTTTTTTTTTTCTTTTGATTGTGAGTTTCTGGGGGACTGAAGTGACAAGACCTACTGGTTTCTAAATTTAAAACAGCATAAAACTTTGTGTGGTGAGATTCTCACAGCTACTCTTATACTCCAAGAACAGCTTTTTAAGGTAAGAAATACACAGAAACATGCACACTGAGCCTGTCATCAGGATTCACGATAGAAAAAAGCAGTTCCCAAGGTGTGTGTACTGGAGCAGCATCCTCAAAAGCCATGGTGTGTTTCTCAAAGGCTTAAGTGTGTGCTGCCCACCTTTACCTGAGAGCTTATGTGGTGTAGGATGCTACAGCTGTGGTGTTGCTGTTGTTGCCAACAAGTTTTTAGAGGAATAAAAACGACTGGGAAATAAAAATGTGCAATAGCTGGACTGAAAGTAGGAGGGGAAGGATGAGAAAGTGATCACAGTGTATTTCAAAGGAGGGGGAGCTGACTGATGCTGGGCTGCACCGAGGCTGTTCCTGCTGGGCTCTGCCAAGATGCTGGCACAGCACATGCCCCCAATAAGTGATTCCACAGAAGCACAGCATCAACTGTGTTGGAAAAGATCCCTGAGACACCAAGTCCAAGCTACGACCCAACGCCACCGTGTGACCCAGACCAGGGCACTGAGTGCCACATCCAGCCTTTCCTTGAACACCTCCAGGGACAGACTCCACATCTCCCTGAGCAGCCCATTCCAATGTCTGATCACCCTTGCTGTGAAGAAATTCTTCCTGATATCCAACCTAAACCTCCTCTACCATAGCTTGAAGCTGCGTCCTCTCATTCTGTCAGTGGTTACCTGGGCAAGTCCCATCTGGCTACAACCTCCTTTCGGGGAGTCGTGGAGAGCATTAAGGTCACCCCTGAGCCTCCTTTTCTCCAGGGTAAACAGCCGCAGCTCTCTCAGCCCCTCCTCTCACGGCCTGTGCTCCAGACCCTTCCCCAGCTCTGCTGCCCTTCTTTGGACCTGCCCCACTACTTCAATACCCTTCCTGAACGGAGGGGCCCAGAACAGGCCACAGCACTCAAAGTGTGGCCTCACCAGTGCCCAGCACAGGGAGACAATCAGTGCCCTGGTCCTGCTGGCCACACTACTGCTGATAGAGGCCAGGTGCCACCGGCCCTCTGGACCACCCGGTTCATCCATGAACTCATGTTCAGCCGGCCACCGACCAGAGCATTTCTCTCTAGTTTCCCCTAGAATTTCCAAAAAACGCTTTAAATCGACATAATACGGGGAATATCCAGCGCGGGCTGAGGCCGTCCGGGGTTCCCGCGGCCCCTCCCGGCCCGGAGCAACGCCAGGGCACCGCCCCGCCCAGCCCCGGAAGTGACGCGTCCCCAGGCGCGAGGCCATTGCCCGCTCTACGGGATGACATCATGCCCTCAACCCGGCCCCCACTGCTCCATAGGCACGGACGGGCCGGTGAGTGGGTATTGAACTGCTAATGAGCCCGAGCCCCAGCCCCGCCGCAGCCGTCCGGCCCTACCCTGCGCCGCCCGTTCCCACCTCGGGCCCCGGGCGAGGCGGGGACGGTGACAGACGCTGACAATCACGGCGGGCTGGGAGCGCGCGGGCGTTTCTTCCATTCCTGCCACACTCAATATGGCCGCCGGATACCCCGCACTCCCCCGTCCCAGCAGCCTGTGCGCAAGCCCCCCCTTCACACCCCCCCGTTCCCAGGTCGCCCCGCGCGGCGCCGCCGGAGCCGCAAGATGGCGGACACAATGAGGGGGAGCCGCCTCTCCGCGGCCTGATCGCGCCGAGTCGCCGAGCCCACCGTCCTCCGCTGCCCCGCCCGGCCCCTCACTGCCCCTCACCGCCCCGCTCCGCCCGGCCCGCCCGTTCCCGCCACCGTCCGGAGCCCCGCCCGGCTGCACTCAGCGCCGCCGCCCTCGCTCGGCGCGGCCCGGCGGGCGGGATGAAGCTGACGGACAACGTGCTGCGGAGTTTCCGCGTGGCTAAGGTCTTCCGCGAGAACTCGGACAAGATCAACTGCTTTGACTTCAGCCCCAACGGCGAGACCGTCATTTCCAGCAGCGACGATGACTCTATCGTTCTCTATGACTGCCAGGAGGGCAAGTGAGTGGCGGGGCTGGGAGCTGCGGCCTTCGGGGTCTGGGACACGGGGCTGTGAGGGGCCATGGGGACAGCCCACGGTGGCCTTTGCCGGCAAGCTTTGCCCGCAGATCCGGCCGGTGAGCTTTAGCTTGAGCTTCTCTCCTGTTGTTTTTTAACGTAGGCTTGTGAGTAGAGTCCCAGCGGCAGAGATGGCAGCAGCGTGGGTTTGCCTGCTCTCCGGGTGTGCTTGGTATCTTTCTTATAGATGAAAATGCTGGACTTGCCAGTATGTCAAGCAATATAGCAAATTTATTAATTTGTTCCATAAAAGGTGAGCAAGTTTTACAGCGTGCTGGGTGCGTTGGGGGTCTCTAGCCTAAGCTACGCACAAATTCAGGTCTCAGAGGTTAGTCTCTTATACCATTCTAGTCACGGCATTTCCTCAAATCTTCAGTTACTTTCTACTTGCTTTTTCTTCATAATAAGCAGTTGTGGTTTTCGGACATCTGTTGGGGAGGTGGTCCGAGGTGGTCTTTTGATGTCTCTCTAGTCTCCCATCTTTCTTTTAAAATATATTTTTTCATTAGCAGTTTGTTTAAGCAAGCATATATTTTGTTAGCCAGCATATATTTTGCCAGCTTTCTTTCAGTCATTCACAACCTAAAGCTAACCTGTCTAAAAATACCTTCATAGGCTCTTTCCTCAGTTACTACAAAACTCAGTTAGCATGTTTCAAAATGCTTTTGTAGAGCTTTTTAGCTCATGTTGGTCCTACTTCCCTTTTTTAAGTGATTACAAAGTTTTCTTAAAACTGATTTATAGTTTATACCAAGGATAGTTTAAACTACAGGGTAGTTTAAAGCTTAAAATTTTGCTTTAGAACAAGCTGCTAGCTAAAAGCTTATTGTTACATAATTACTTCGTTAAACTTTACTTACATGCTTTATTTTAGCTGATTTTCAAAATGTTTCTTTGTAATAATCCCATGGTCTCCGTCTGCATTGCTTGCAGACAGACGTACATAGGTGATTGCTATTTGAAGGACACGAATCACCACTTAATTTCTCACATCTTGGTAGGCTGGAGAAAGTGTTGATAATTTCCTTAGTGAAAGTGAAGGTTCACTTCTGGGAGAGCTAAACAGCTGCTAAGCCTCAAGGGTTCAGTCTGGTCACATTTCCAGGTCTTGGGATTGCTGCAGGTATGGAACTGACTTCTTGGGCTTCTCTGGGCTCAAGTCTCACTAATTAATAGAGAAGTGGTTGTTATGAGCAATGTGCAGATGTGCCTCATATGAGTGTAACTTCTTGGCTAAATGCTTTAAGGTGAAAGGTGCAGATGATGTGGTGTGTATCACTATAACTTCTAAAAACCTGATGGTGTTTCCCATAAAGCCCAGTTCCTAAATGTGTCTTGGATCGCCGCAGGCAAACGTGGTCCTCTGTGTTTTAAATCATTTTCTCTAGTTGCATCCTTATCTGTAAAGCACAGTTAAAATACGTGTGATTTGCTTGTGTCTTCAAATATTGGCTTCATTCAGATGTAACCAATCAAGGTGCTGATTGATTCCTGTTACCTAAGGATAATGAATTGAGAGTGTGTTTCTGTTTCTCATTTAACTGTCCAGTTTTATCTTTCTTCTACCATTGATCACGCGGTGCTTATCTTGTTTTTCGGATAAACTCTCAGAAATTTGCAGGGCACTTGAGATCTGGTGCTCCTATTCAGAAGATGGAAACCTACACCAAGAGCATTTGTAGTCTGTGAGAGTTGGAACAATTTGAGCCAAATTGTGTCGTTATGCCATTAAAATCTTTCTCCATACAAGTGTGTGTTTGCTTTAAATTCCTTCAAGTTTTAAGTTTTATATGTGCTTATTGGTGTAGAGATGTAGTTCTGAGGTTGTTGGTTGTTTTTGGTTTTTTTGTAAGGCAGGACTGGGAAGCATCACATCCACCCAGAAAGTGAAAGGAAAACAAGCGTGTGTATTATAGGACAGGGAATAGAAAGGACAGGATAATGCGGGAATGAAAAAGAAAGGGCTTGGGAGTGTCAAGACAGAGATATCTCAGTGTTGTAAATATTTTCTAGTAAACCAGGTGGTCCTAACCCTCCTGCTTTTTCAGGCAGGCCAAGGCATCATACTTGCTGGGAGAAAAGACTGCCTTCTGCATGTTCTCTTAATTGTGTGGCACACCTATTACATATTATTTTAGACTTCTGCATAGTTTGATTGCTTTATACCTGAAAGTTGTTGGTGTTCCCCATCTGCTAGAATGAACTCTGATGTGAAAATATTTAATTTTTATTTATGTAAGAACAGGTAACTCTATACATATGGATTGTGCCATGGATCAAATCCCAGATCTTAATTATATACGGTAGTAGCAGGGCTGAGTGATGTTAATGCAGATGGTATTGATTGCTCTTCTCCTTTCAAATTTGTAAAGAATAGTTTGATGGGTTGGGAGGCATTTGGCCCTTTCATTCCAATCTCCATCTAATCCTGATGTGCTTTATAGTCAGAGGGTTTGCTTTAATTAAGTTAAATGTGCATCAGTAGTCCTCTACTGCAGTGCTGCAAGGCAATGAGAGTAGTTTCAAGGTAACTTCTGTGTCAGGATCCAGTTCTCTAGTGGTTATAAAATTTTAAAATTATTTGAAAGCTTCTCATGAACTATCAGCTAGCTTAAAAGTGTAGCTGTGATTTTTTAGGGGTAGCTAGGGATGCAGAACAGACTTGTTCTCTAACCTGGAAAGTTTTGCTTTGGATTGTCACTGGAAATTCATGTGAAGATGATATTTCAGGTTTCTGAGTGATCATTGTTGCAGCATTTTCAGGCTTATAGTTGGTTTATTTTTCCTTATAAATGACAATTTCAGGAGCCTGGAACTCTAACCTGCTTGGATATAATAGCCAGGAGGAAATTAAATGTCCTGCTTGGTGGGGTTCAGTGTAGGATACTCTAATTCATCAAATGGCCTGGAATTTAATGCCTTTCCCTATGTAAAAGTGGGAAAATTTGGCATGTGTCCTCTGTTAATGCACAGTTCTGCTGGTAGAATTAAAATGCAGCTGTTTGGTTGTACTTTAAGAGTATCCTCACCTAATTTGCTTTGTTTTGCCACACCAAAATGAGTTGTACAGCTCCATAAGAGTGTGGTTAACTCCATCTTGGTGAACAACAACTTCTGACAGTGTCAGGACAGTTGAAACAGTGCTGTGTAGCCAAGGGCTGAAAGGACAAGATTATCTCCTTATCATGTATTGTTCTGGGCTTAGGCAACTGGCATGACCATCCAATAATTTTGGTCCCAAGATTCCACTTCTGTTTCCAAGTGTGCAAACAACTAAATTGTTATTAAAATTTTAACCCATCCTGCATCACCAAATCCCTCCACAGTAGACTGGCTCAGAAGCATAACTAAGAGGCTCACTGGAGTCTGTTTGGACTTAAGGAAGGATTGTGAAAACTTGTAGGACAGTTGTGTGTTGGGATGTACAGCAATCCCTGAGGCTGGGAACAGCTTGGCTGCACATTGCTGGCCCTGCTATGACAGAATGGTGCTTTAGTAAAGGTTTAGTTTGTATTTTAGTGTATATCAGTTGTGTATTATTGCTACAAATAAATTCATGGATCTGGACTCCTGCTTAGCTGTGGTGTTTGCTGGGCGCATCCATGTTCCTGGTTGTGGGTGATGTTTTACCCAGAGCAGCAGTGATTCAAACCAAGGCATGGATGATAGTATAAACCTGGCCTGTGTTTTGTTTCATCTTTGTAGCAGATTTGACTGAGATCTTGTGTTTTTCTTTGTCGATATTGCTTTGTTTGTAGGTGGGCTGGAGAGACTGACCTTGACCTTGGAATTGTTCAGTGGTTGTGATTTGTTGTTAAAAAGTATTTAGTTTTCTTGTTTGTGTTTAAAATAGTTGATTGGCAACAGGTCTTATGTGCAGTGACACACTTCTCTTTGTATTAGTTTACATGAAAACTTCACCTTTCCTAGAACACAGAAGTCTTTTTCCTTCTTTTTGGTAAATGTGCTTTGATCTGTCTGTTGATTTTTATTGTCTCTGTCTATATTAATTTATTCTAAATAGATCTTCTAAGGTTTAAACTTGTAATATAAAAGCAAAAGCCAAACTAGGCATGGGAGAATCTAATATCTATAACATATTTTGATGTTGGGGATTTTTTCTTGGTTTGTTGTTGGGTTTTATTCCCACCAGATTGGTCAACAGCATAGCTGAGGTAACTTCAGAAAGCAGTGTGGGGAAGTATATCAAGCATAGTGTTTAAGTGTGTCAAACTTTAAATTAGGTGTGGTTTTTTTCAGTGTGTAGCATGTTTGGATCTGAAGAACGATTTTAAAAACTGCTGGAGGAACTGGGGAAGAAGCAATTGAGATTTGGTCTGTTGTACAGATGGTGTGTGGCTTTTCACTGCACTTGCTGTATTGGCTTTCGCTTCATGGGAACTTATCCCCAGCAGGTTCTTTTGAGGTCAAAGTCCTATGGCTTCTGCTGTTTGAGAATTGATATTTAAGAATGAATGTCTGTTGTCATTCTGATATGAAAAGTCTCTGACTTGTGCTCTTGTTTGGGTGTGTCAGCTTGAGGCTAATGAGGAAAGAAAAAGTCCAGTGTAACAGAGTGTAATAGGAATACCTTGTCTGAGGGTGTAGTCTGGCAAACTTTTCTCTTGGCAGCAGTATTGGTTTCGACTGCTCCTGCTGTTTGTTTCCGTTCCCATGCTGTCCTCTTGGGTTCTTTGGGTAAAATATTTTGTGGGCCTGTGCAATAACCAGAGCTATGAATTTCTGGATTAAAAATAACTCCTGGAAGAGATGGTATTTCTAGTGTTGATCAGTACCCTCACTGGTCCACTGCCCAGCTCTGAAACCTTCGTGCTCCCTCAGCTGAAGATGAAAGGGGAAGGAGGATGGTGGAGATCTTGCAGTGTTCAAATGGGCACCACTGCTGTGAGATACCCTTATTAGCCAGCTGCTTCTAAGCTTACATTGCAGTTTAAATTTCTAGTACTGCAGTGCATTACTTGCTTACCAGACCCCCAGAAACCCAGTTCTGTAGGTTGTGTTCGCTCTCACTAGAGGGTTTTTCATTCTGTTGCAAAATGTTGAATTTGAGTTTCTTGCCCTAAGATTGGTTACAAGTATAATTCTGCAGTAGTTCGGAAAAGTCCCTATGTTACTATGTCTGTTATAGATGACTGGTATATAAATGTGTTTGGGTTAATACCCTGTGAATGAGACAGCCTGTTCTAGGTTTTGAAGTAACAGAGAACAAAGACGAATTATACTCAACCTAAAATAAGCAGCAGATGAATAGAAGATTTGAATGGATAAGGGCACAGTAAGGCAGTGCTGCTTGCTGTGCACATTGTTAGCTCCTCCTTTTCTTTTTGTGGTAGACGTCATAGGAAAAGGAATTTTTGGAGGACACGCGTGCATTTTGCAGGTGTTACAGAGAACTCCTCAAGCCTAGGGATAGTCTTGGAGAAACAACAAGATCCTTGTTTGAAAATCAAATGCAAAAGCTTTTCTTTGTATAAAAAACATCTGACGTCTTGAAACAATCACATAATGCCTCAGTGGGAACAGGCCTTGTTGATGTGTGTTTTGTTTTGAGATTTTTGTTGCAGAGAGTGCAATTATTTCTGCTTCCTCCTGACAGACCAAAGAGGACCCTGTACAGTAAGAAGTATGGAGTGGACCTCATCAGATACACACATGCTGCCAACACTGTCGTGTACAGCTCCAACAAAATAGATGGTAAGTGATCCACTCAAGTGGAGCATATTAATCTCCTTGCACTACATGTCTGCATAATTAGTGCTAGAGATTTGGGGAAAGGTTATAACAGCTATTCAGTGATGAGAGCTCTGTCAGAGGCAGAGGAGGGAATTAATGCCCAACACTAATGCACAGCTTGGTGCTAGTCCCTTGGACTTCCTTACATGTTTTGTTTGCTACTGCACTAACTGAGGGGTTAAACACTGTTAGGGAGATAAAACTTGGGTTCTTCATTGCACTGCTCAGCTCGTGTTGGTATCAGTGCTGTCATTGGCCTCTGCACATTCATCTCTTACGTGTGAGTGAGGTGCAAGGAGCAGCTGGGCCGAATGCCATAGCTCTGTCTGGTTCACACAGCTCAGCTGCAGAGGAAGGGAGGGCAGGAGCTTCACCTGCCAAGCCTGCAGGAGGTCACAGAGCTCAGTCTTAGTTTTGTTTGTTGTTGTTGTCAATGTCTGAGAATTTTGCAGTGAGCAAGCGCAGCACTTCACAAATGGATTTTAACATTGTACTTACAGACTCATAAACCTCATAGTAGAGGTTTTGGTTTGATTTTTCCTTTGCAGATATGAAACTTGACAGTAGAGATGGTGGTGCCCTGTGATGTGTGCTGAGCTACTAAAGGAATTGTAAAGGCTGTAAATTTAGAGGAGGTGGAAGTTAAGAGTTGGGAAGTCAGGTTAAAGTAGAACAAGCTGGGCCTGAAACTAGAGGAACAAGGAAATCTCCACCAGAATTGGATTTAATGGTATAAAAGGCTTAAAAGTGTCACAGGAGGCATTTGCATTTTTAGTCTGTTTCAGAACCTACTTATTTTTTTGATTATGTCACTACTATATGTCACTTATTTAATTTGGCTGTTATTTAATTTATAATAACTAGTAATTAACAATCAAATGAAGCATTTTAATGCCATTTTGAGTACTGAGTTTTTGTTTATAAGCACTGGTAAGCCTTAAGTCTTCCTGCCGCAGGGTAGCATTATGGTGAACACTTAATTAGAAGACAAGAAAAAGAGACAATGTGAGAATGTTTGTTGCTGTTACAAATTGTAACCTTAATAAAACCAACAGTGCATTCTGTAGAAGTCCAGGTACTCTGTAGTCCCTAATGTGTGTGGTCATGGACAAGGGGCATTGCATTAACCTGTTTTGCAGGTATTGGGAGGGGAAATTACCTCAGGAACACACTATAGAAATGCTGCTGCTTGTTTCCAAGCATTTTTGTTCTGTTGAATTGCTACCATTCTACTTGTGAAGATTTCCTCAAGACTTCTGGACTTATTTTCTGTTGCCTGATTCCAGGCTGAGGTAGTAGTTTGTACAGTTTGAGGGTCTATGATACCACCCGGTACAGGAGATAACTGTACAGGCCACTGCCTTGCCTGGGACGGAGCACTGCCAGCAGTGAGGATCACAAAGGAGCACAATGCCCCAGTGCTTTCTCTTTAGCAAAGGAGGATGGAATTCTGCATGGATACTTCGGAGATCAGGTAATGACAGTTCTTGCAGGAAAAACTAGAGAAGGGTCTTAACAGCAAGTTTGAAGCACATTGGTTCTATCCAATGTGGGACGTGACACTGATGTTAAGGATTTATATTTTGGATAATCACCTCAGGTCACTTAGGGCCTTTCAGAGCTCTGTCACCAGTACCACATACACAGCTTATTCAATCAGCTTCAGTTTGCTTGTCAAATACTAGAGGGTGGCTTAGACCTCTAATCTTAGCTTGATGAGCAACCTCAGGCAAAAATGAGAACTTGGTAATTTTTTCACAGATAGAAACTTTTGCTGAATGAGCCTTTCCAAACATTCTTAGCACAGTAGCCCCTTCAACTGTCAAAGTGCCCAGTACATGTTGCATTCTCTTGGTACACGTTCTTCTGAGTCAAAAGTAAAAATGTCCTTGACCCTCAGTATGACTTGTTGTTCCAGCAGTACAGAGTCTGCACATAAAGGTTAAAAAGTGGCTTCTGTCTTTTAATAATTGTTTCCTCTTAGAAGGATTTCTTTTAATGCTGGGAGGAAGTCTCAATATAATCTTCCAGAATTGTGGGCTGTTCTTGGTATGTTCACCTATACTCAAGATAAAATTGGCTCTTGAGAAATGTTGTGCTGCTGCTCTCATCTATTCAATTTATTTTTAAGGTTGCTTGAAGTGCACTAAGCTTTAGATTACTGTCCTCTTCTTACAGTTTAGCTGCTGTAAGTGCAGAGAAAGTGTGATGCTGTCGATTGTCAGATTAAACAAAAAGAAAAGAGATTTGCTAGTTTTTAATGGTCTTGTCCTGGCTTTGAAGTTACTGGTTTTATCTTTAGCTGAGTGCCAGAATTTGTACATTTCCTGTGTTTTCTGCTTAGTTGGAGATTTGTTTACTGGATGTGTATGTAGGAATAGAGCAGGATTGATGCTGTAGAGCAATACAAGCTGGAAGCACCAACTCTGTAAATTTGTTACTCTCCATTTTTGAGATTGATGGAATAAAAACCTGCTGCTACTTAAATTTGAAATTACTTTGCATAAATCACATGACAGTTGTTTTTAAAATGCAACATGACTTCAGACTGTGGGAAGTATCTTTTCCTGTTGTCTAATTTTCAGTTGTGCTTAGGAACTGAGCCAGTTTTATGTCTGTTTCTAACTTGATTCTCTTTTGAAGTCTTATTTGAAATTAAATGACCAGACTTAAGCACTGTGGTGAGATTACTATTGCTCTGGGGAGCAAGTTACTATGTGATCATTGTCAGATAACCTTGGGCTGGTGGTATAATAAAGCTTATGGTTTGTTTATGTTTCAGACACAATCCGATACCTCTCCCTGCATGACAACAAATACATTCGGTATTTCCCGGGGCACACAAAAAGGTGAGATGTGTCTTGGGGACAGGAAAGAAGAAATAGAAATAAGAGTGGTAATGAGCTTGAATTCCATTGCACTTAGTTCATGCTGCTTTTTGCTTTGTTAAGTTACTGGTTTGTACACAACTGTTGGGGTGGGTGTTGCTCCATTCACTTCTTTGGTTTGTTTCTTATGCATGTGGGTTTCTGTATTACAGAGTGGTTGCTCTTTCAATGTCTCCAGTGGATGATACTTTTATTTCTGGATCTCTGGATAAAACTATTCGACTTTGGGATCTCCGCTCTCCAAATTGCCAGGTAGGTTATAAAATTCATGTGCACAATGTGTTGGATTTTCAGTCAGAAGGATAAAAAATGGATGTGTATTTGTGAGAAGCTAAAAATAGTGCCAGAAGTGTGTGCTGCTGATTTAGTGTTGGCACCTTCCTGAAGGAGCCTGGATCAGGAATCTCTGTGCTCTGTGTGTGTCACATCATGTAACACCACTTGCTCTCACCTGTATCTCTGCTGGGGAGGGCAAGAAGTAACACCCACAGCTGATGAAACAAGAGAAGGCCTGGGTGTCATCAGCTTGTTCATCAGGCTTCTACCTTATGCAAAGGGTGTTCTCTCAGAGCTGGCATCCCTCCTGTGTTGAGAATTCATCTTATCTGAGTGTTTGTAGCATCTAAAATTGGTGCCTTGATGCAATTAAATTTGATGAAGAAACTGGTGATCTAAAGCAAAACACTAGCCATATGGTCTGCCACCTCCTTGCATCACCTCTGTTGTTTGTCAGAACTGTTTGTGAGCAGATTTGACTTGATAGCAAGACAGAGCCCTATTTGTTTTTGTTTACTTATTTTGCTGGAATACTGTCTTGGTTAGAAAAGACAGGTGTCTGCTAAGGAAGGCAGGAACTTCTCTTGAAATGGAAAAATGTAAACACCTCCTCCACGCCCCTTGAAATCAAGGGGCTCTCAGGTAAAGATAGAATAACAGTTCTTTACTAGGAAAATTCAAATAAAAATGCAGTAGTACAAAAAAAAACACTGACAGAGTCAGAATACCACCTGACACTGTGTTGGTCAGGGTGTTGGTAGCAGTCCCATTAAATGGTGGGTGCAGTCCTCCTGGAGGGACAGACGTGGTTCTGTTTAAGGAATGATCCCGTAGAAGGGTGTAGGTTTCCTCTGAATGTGCAGTGGTGGTGTAGGTGGGTCTGGTCTTCCTCTGGGAATCCAGTGGAGAAAGACTGCCTGTGGTGTTCTGAGTCTCTGATTATATCCAGGTAGGAATGCTTGGCTCCTCCCCCTGCGTGGAGCATCTCACAATGGGCTGATGTAATTTTATCAGTCATGCAGTGAGACTCAATGGTCCATTAACATGAAGTATTCCCCTGGAGGGAGGATGGGTTGTGGAAGAGACACTGCCACACCTGGTTTTAACAGATGGTAATAGAATACATTCTTCTGGTTGCATCTTGTGTTGCAACCCAAGACAAATACTTTACCTTTTTTTAGTGGAAGTAGGCTTGTAAGGACTGAGAAAAATACAAGAACTGGCAGCAGTAGCAGGAATGAAGGACTGGAAGTAGAATCTCTACTTTTAGTGGTACTGAGTTGTTTTGTCCTGGTATCTGGGTGTACATAGTGTTGTGCTCTCATATTTCCCCATCTCCCCAGGACCATTTTGCTAATGAGAGAGGGCTCTTTGCTTGTTCCAGATGATGGAACTGTAAATGAAAGAGAAGAAAAAAGTTATATTTCTTACAAAATGTTTTTATCGTTCTTCGAACAAAGCCTTTTCTGGCAGATTTTAATTCTGCTTTATTTTATTATTTTTTTTTGGAGTATGCCTTTAACTCTGGTGTATAGGTTTCCCTTGGGATGAATCTCCATCTCCGAGTTGATGCAGATGAGATAGGGTTGTAAGTGCAGTAGCAATTCTGTGATTTATTTATGCCTGAATTTTTAAGAATGGTAAAACTAGGACTTGTAACTGGAAGCTACTTCCAGCCAAGTTTGGGAAACAGGTTGAGGGAAGTCTTACTTGTAGTTTTCAGTTGGTCCATGAGATGGCAGCCATACTGCCTGGAAATATTCCCGGGAAACCAGAGCTGGCCCACTCACCAAGGCCCTGAGCATTGGCTGAGCTGACTGCCTCACTTTCAGAGACCACAGGGAAAACTGACCCACAAAGGAAAGAAGAGAAGTAGTAAAATCTCTAGATTTTATTTAGAGAAGAACGCAGAAAGAAAGAAAAATACAGAAACTTGTTAAATGTGTTATGGATTTAATCAAAGATGTGTTCTCATTTATGTGTGTACATTACATAAAAATGTTTGACTAACATGCACAGACTGCTAGTCAGGATAGAGAAAATGACATATTTTGTTGGCTTGTACTAAATTTTCTCAAGTGTTTTCTATGTGACTTAAGGAAAAGGTAACATTAAAAATAAGCTCTGATAGTAAC
Source organism: Pseudopodoces humilis (assembly GCF_049639895.1). Taxonomy (NCBI): domain Eukaryota; kingdom Metazoa; phylum Chordata; class Aves; order Passeriformes; family Paridae; genus Pseudopodoces; species Pseudopodoces humilis. The sequence continues at coordinate 6,656,234 of NC_142212.1, read as the reverse complement.
CTATTGGTTTTAATATGTAAGGTCTGTTGGCTTCCAGCAGGTATGAGGTTTCATTTAACAGGCATGTAAAGCTCAGCAGTGATATTCCCTTGCTTTCAAAGTACTTCTTTTTCCCCTCTTAGCAGCCATAAGTGGTAGAGCATTGCTGTTGATCCCAGCAGCAGTGTTTTGTGGTGCTGCCTGGTCTGGTTATTAACACAGCCATATGAGCCTCCCTTCTCTGGGGACTTTTGGAGTGCATGACACCTTGAATGAGGTTTTGATTTGTTTTGGTGTAAACTTTGTCTCTGAAGCAAATTGGAAGCTCTGTATGATGACTTGAAGTTGAGAAAGCTGAGTTCTGTACCTTTGTAAAACCTCAGTATTTACAAGTGGAATTAATTTGTTCCACCCCTAGTGTTGTGTCCTGCTCACAGTGGACTCGAAGGATGGTGGTAGAAATGTGAGCGTCAGTCTTGCAAAATAATTCTGGCTATTTCTGTTTCTAGGGTTTAATGCATCTCCAAGGAAAGCCAGTGTGTTCTTTTGACCCAGAAGGGTTGATTTTTGCTGCTGGAGTCAATTCTGAAATGGTGAAGCTTTATGATCTCCGTTCTTTTGACAAGGTGAGGTACCCTAACTTCCCTTCTTACAGCTTTTTTCTTGCAAGAAGTTATCTAAACTCAGTGCTCAGAGGCTGGATTTGTGTACTTGAGCTTACTGTCTGGGGTGCCTTTTTGACATCCAGAGAGTTCTCAGTAAGCACACACCTCGTGGACAGAAGGACATACAAATCCTGATGTACACTCTTAACCAGTGTTAAAGAGCTAACTCTTGAACCTGCTCCAAACTCCAGTTTAGGCTCTTTTGATGTGTGGTTTTGGCCTTTCTCTCCCTGCTGCTTATTCTGGAAGAACACAGGCAAAGATTGAGCCAGGACTGTCAGAAAGGATGGAAATTTCAGAGGAAACTGTGCTGGTGTGGGCAGCTGAACTGAATAAGGACTGAGCATAGTTAGGTCCGTGGTTTTCAAAACTCTGATGATGATTACACTGGCTCAAAGTTTCTCTATCTTCATTTAGCAGCCTTGTTTGAAAACTAATTCCTACCTTAATTTAATTTGTGCTGTTGATTGTGGTAGAGTGTGAAACTGTTGGATTGAAACAGCATATTGCACTCTCTTTTTTTATTTGGAAACTGGATTCATATGTTGAAACTTACACATGCAGTGACATGTTTGTCTTGACACTGTCTTTTGATATCTTAGGGCTAAGGATTTTATTTTAAAAACTCTGAAATGTTTTCCTGCGCTAAGGTTAAAAGCAGATTCTTGTTAACAGCAATGCATAATCTTCCTCATATTTCCCATTTTCTGTATGCAGGGGCCATTTGCTACGTTTAAGATGCAATATGACCGAACGTGTGAGTGGACAGGCCTGAAGTTCAGCAACGATGGGAAACTCATCCTCATCTCAACGAATGGCGGCTTCATTCGGCTGATTGATGCCTTCAAAGGAGCTGTCCTGCACACATTTGGGGTGAGCCTGCTGCCTGTGGTACTTGCTGGAAAACTTGGTGTCAGTTTGGGGAGCAGGTGCCCTTTGATTGTGAGATTGCTGTGGACACAGTCTCTACTACATATTCTCCTGTTTTGTGCCATAGGGTTATAACAATAGTAAGGCTGTCACGCTGGAGGCATCATTCACACCAGACTCTCAGTTCATCATGATAGGTAAGATAATTCTTGGCAAGAATTTCAGTGCTCTGAAATTAGGCATGTTATGTAGGGCTAAAGGTGTGTCTGTTGGGAAACAGAATGTATTTAAGTAATACAATGCAGCTGTAAGCTTTCTTTGTACTGACAGTGTTCTGTTTTGTTAGAATGCTCAGTGTTCTCTAGACTGAAATGTAAAAAAGCCTGCAAGAAGTCTTTTCTTATTTTCTTATATATCAATGCTGTTCCAAAATAGATAAGAAGCCAGGAAACTTGTAGTGTGGGAAGACTGGTCACACAGTTTGTTAGTGTCCTCTCCCTGTGGCTAGGATGCCCTCATGTGCTGCCTCACAGCATTTTGTAGTTGTGTTGTGGCCATCCCCTGTTTCTGATGACCAAAGCACATGTTTGTGCTTGGGTGACTGGTCTCGTAGCTTGGTGAATTTGTACACCCCCAGGGGTGTTCTGTACTGGTGATGTTCTGGGGCAGCTCAGGTTTGTTCATGTGGCTCTTGTAAATCCCCATGTCTGTGGAACAAGCTCTTAATCCTTGACAGAAGCTATAGGCATCCCAGTGACTCCCAGTGTATGATTCCCCTGGCCCTCTGCAAGATGGAACCCTGAGGGGTACAGCTGTACAGCTTGAAACTCCTGCACAGCCTGGTGCTGCACCTTGGGCACCCCAAAATGAGGACTTCAGTCACCTGCTGTCCAGCAGGACCTGTGGACACAAGTCAGATGAGCTTGTGTGGTGCTGCCCTTCCTAGAACTTTATTATTTGTTCTTATTTCTGTGGCCGCTGTATCAAACATGTTTAACTTTGTGGTAATTTGGTATCCAGATCCTCATTTTTCCCGTATGAGTGATGGTCTTGGCAAAACTTTTCTTTTGTTCTGGCTGAGAACTTCCTGATTGCAGAGAAGAGGGGTGGGGTTTTTGTTTAGTTTGTCTCTGGAGAGCACTTCATTGCACATATTTGCCTTCCTGTTGTGCTCTTCCAAATTAAAACAGTAGTAGAAGTTCCAAACCACTTATTCCCGTTCAGTTTTTACATATGATTAAGTTGCAGCTTGTGCTGCTAAATTTTTTTTTCCTGAAAGGCTACAGGCACAAATACAGAAGCAGAAGAAAATGCTTTGCATTTTTATTAGGAATCCTATTTAAAATGAGTCTAAAGCAGAACTGAGTTATAAAAATATAAAGTTCTCAGCCTCAGAGTTTGAAAAATGTCATTTAAAGTGAAAAATCTGTCCCATTATAGTAATGTGGGGAGTTGATATCTCCAGGGGAGGTTCTGGTATTTGGCTTAGTGCATTGAAATCTGGTTTCCTTCCGTGGTAAAGGCTTTGGTTTGATTCTGTGCCCACTGAGTGGGACATTTACCTATGTCTGAACTGAGAACTTGTGTGAACAATGACTCTTTCCCCAGCACTTGGCCTCTGCACATTGGTGCAGGTTGGCCAGGGTCTCCTCCAGCTGGAGATGTCAGCTTTCCTTTCCTACTGGGTGGCAATAGCTAACATCTTTGCCTGAATAGTGTTGCTCTGTTGTGCAGTTGAGTCTCTGCAGTAGAAAGATACAAATCTGCTGTTTGGATACAGGTGTTTTAACTCTGTGATGTTTTGAACATGCCCTTGTGACACTTGAAGAACTCTAAAGGTTGTGTTACAAAGTTGAGACCTGCCTGGTCCTCAAGTTCTGACAGAAGAAAATGTTCTTCCTTTCCTCTGCTGACCTCTGCAGTGCACCTTGCATATCTTGTTTTCCACTCCTGCCTTCAGGTTCGGAGGATGGGAAGATCCATGTTTGGAATGGGGAAAGTGGGATGAAGGTGGCTGTCCTAGATGGAAAACACACAGGCCCTATAACCTGTCTGCAGTTCAATCCAAAATTTATGACTTTCGCTAGTGCTTGTTCCAATATGGTAAGGAAATGGGCTTTAAGTTCCTCTGAGCTCCATGAGGTGCAGACCCTTCCAGAGATGAATCTGAGAAGGCTCAGTGCCTCTGATGTGTGCTTGCAGAAGGTGGCAGCTCCTACAGGGTGCTGTAGGAGAGGTTTGTGTTCTGCTATGAAAAGTTGTTTTCTTTCCTCCTCTGTAGGCCTTCTGGTTACCAACTATCGATGACTAATTCCTGCACTGCGGCTGCTGTTGATTGGCTCCCATACCGCTAACAGCAGCATGTCATTGCAAGTATAGTTTTGGAATTGCCTACATCTCCTAGACTGTGTTCCTGTTCCTGCGTATTTTCCATGTCTTACCTTTATCTACAGCATTCCGTTGTGAGGACTGCTCCTCTTGGCCTCCTGGCACGCTCAAGAAGCAGCATGCTACAAGTTCTTACCTTCCAGTCCATGCCTGGCAGGCTTTAGCCCAAGATGGAACTGACACAGTGTTATTTCTTAGAGCTGTGAAGTCTGTTTTATCTACAAAATGTTTGTGGCATTTTTTAAAGCTGTAATTACATGTTTTCCTGCTGTAAGTGCACAAGGCTATTGATGTTCCAACGTGGAACGTGCAGTTCCTTTCCGTAAGTGCATGTTTTTAACGTCTGGGATCTCTGGTTTCACTGCAGTCCACAGATGCAAATACTTCTGTGCCAAATGTGAACACTGACACTTTTCAACGGCAGATGCTGGATTCTCTTGCAGTGGAACATGCACCAGAAGTGTGGGTAGCTGTGAATGTACCTCATGCATCTTGTCATCCTTTTTTTTGGCAATTTAGTGTGCAGCTGCACAGGTTTCATCCAATCTCAGAGGTTGCCAAAGCCTCCCTGCTGTTTGCTGTATCAACATCCTGGAGGCGCAGACAGCACTGCTGAGGTCCAGCCAGTGTCCTGAGCAATAAACGAGTCTGTCAGCAGGAAGACGGAGAAACCACACTGAGACTGAAAGCACAGTCTGCCTGTGTATCTTCCTTATGTACCCATCTTGGCTGATCTTACTTGTAAATATCATGGGGTGGGTGGGCAGTGGGAATGGGCCATATTTTTTTACTTTTAGATATAAAAGAATATGATGTGGGCCAGTAATGTGAGGTGTCTAGGCTGTTTACTTTCACTGATGCAGTTTTCCACCCCCTGGTCTGTAAATAAGCTCCATGAAATTCATCCCACACCAGGCTTAGACCGGTATCTCTTTGTTGGTAAAACTGACATGTGGGTAGTCCATCACACAGTTTGGTACCAGTCTGCAGGTTTCCAGTGATAGCTCCAAAAGAGCAGTGCATCTTTTGTCAGATGGTGTATTCAGAAATTACTTTAAAAAATCTTAGGCATGACTGTGCTGACTCTGCTTCGCTGTGGCCCTGCTCCAAGGAATGCCCCTGCAAAGAGATGGGGAGGGACATGCTCTCCTGCCTCAGGGGCTCGTAGCACAGAACAGCTGGCAGGCTGATCTTCAAGCCCAGTGCCAGTTTCTTTTTCCTGAAATGCTGCTTTAATGGAACGCATCCACCAGCAAGCTGGGACAGGCCTGGCGAAAATGTAGTGTTCACTGTATTCTTGCCTTTCCAAACACACTTGGGTTTGTGCTGGGTCACAGCTTGGGAAGTCTGTTCTTTCCCTTGCCCAGTCACATGTGCTTCCCTGCTCATAAATATGAAAAGCAGGCAAGGTGACAAGACAGTAACAGGTATGTTCTCTCTGCTCTCCAGTGCTACTCCATACTGGCAAACCATGCTGGAGCATTTTCCTTAGGTCAGTTGTCATGATGTTCCCCTGTTACAGCAGAGTTAATCTCAGCTGTATACAGTTTGCATCATGACTCCCTGGAAAAGTAAATGCCTTGTAGAACAGCTGTTTCTGTTTTGCTTTTTCTTGCCCGTTTTTTTCCCCCTCCCAGTCCTTGCCTGTGGAAAGGTGCTATGCTGAGAGCTGGGGATGGGCACTGAGCACTGCTGTGCTGCTGGTTCAGTTCAGGTCACAGCGCTTGCCTGTGGCAGTGCAGGAGCCCACATGGGGCAGGCTCACACCGTGGAGCTTTATCTGTGCTGTGGTTGTGGCTCTGCTGCTGCTGCCACACGGGGCATTTCTGCCCACAGGTCTGCCATGTGAGTTTGCCATCCTCCAGCAGGGTGATAGATCCTTTCCCTCTGCCACACAGGTCTGCTGCTGGAGATGCAGATGAGAGGTTCATGCCACCCCTCTTCCTGTGCTGTCCCACCGTTGCCTATAAATAAAACTGCCCCGTGCAAAGGGAGGTGGTTTTCTCCGGCTTCAGCCACTTTAACTCAGCAGTGTTGCATTTCAGGCTGCTTGGTGCTATTTTACCTTGGTTGGTATTTGCAGTACTTTTGTAAAATACAGATATTTGGGGTTTGTAGTGTGTTTTAACAGTCAAACTTCAGTGTCCAGTAGCAAATTATCTTTGAGGTTTTTCAAGTCTTTTGCCTGAGGAAGTGAACAGAGCCTCTGGCCATATTCCATGTTACTTTTCACAGGGAAGCATTTGGAAGTCTTTTATTCTATAAAAGCTCTTTGTTAATGTGGTTTTGAGACTTGTCTAGAGGTCGTTGTTCAGCTCTCTTCTGCTTGCAATGTTGTAAAACATGGTATGTTGTGGCATGGAATGTTGAGGAAAAAGGGAACCAGAGTAGTGGTTTAGGAGGATACACGCAAGCACATCAGTTGCTTTTTGGAGTGAAGAGAGATGTTGAGGCTCATGCACAACAGCACTAGTTCTCTGTTAGGGGTGGCAGCTGAGTGCCTTCCCAGGGCCCACTACCACCCACACAGGCAGAGACATCTCTGTTGATGTAGCATGGAGTGCTTTCCATCTGGCTTTAAAAGAGGGGAATGTGCCAAGTATTGTCAGGGAACTTGAGAATGGTGTGTTTCAGCCAGTTGAACAGGAAAGGTGAATACAGCTTTTAGCGTTCAGCTTCTGTGTGCTTCTCTAGGAGTCTCAGGGCTGCAATTCCTGTGTTCTTTAGGGCCACCAGCTAATGAGAAGCAGATCTGATGAAAAACAGCCTTCCCAGGTCTCACAGAGTGGCCAAGCAGTAAACAGCATTCCCCCTCCAAATCTAACATGTAAATCTCCCCATGTTCTTTGGGATGAAATAAAGACCTTTTTTCAAAACAAGGGGGAAATGAGACTCAAGAACCCACCTCTAAGTAAGCAGTGTGGTGGCTGAGCCCATCTGCCTGGGCTGTAGATTTCAGGTGTAATTCTCCCAAGTCAGTCTTGAAAGAGTTTTATTTATTGAAGCTCCCAGGTCCTGGATTCATGCCCCAATCCGTGCTTTAGAGGGTGCAGGAGCAACTGATAAATTTGGAAGCAGCAGGGTATCTTTTTCAATGCCTCTTGGCTGTATTCGCACTTTAAGAGACTTCACCTTGGTTTTGGGTCAGGGGCAGGAACCTGGTGAGCCTTTCAGAAACTGGTCTCTGTGGTCGTGAGCTGCTATAGGGAGTTGGACTCTTCAGTGGTATCTGCCAGTGAGTGTAAATACATAAAGTCAAATTATGCTTTGTCGCAAAATACTACATATGTGGAGAATTCAATGTTGTGGCTGTGACCAATAAATATTTTGTAGAGAGACCACTTGAGTGCTGTGAATTCTCCATTTGTCCAGTGTGATACAACTTGCTGGTTTCTTAGAGGGGGAATGTTGAACTCATCCATTTTTTTAAATCTCCCTTTATTTTGTAGAGTCAGAAATTCTGTAGTGGAAATGGTGATTCTTTGCAGTTACCCCTCCATAAATTGCCCATTTTAAGAGGATTATTTTTGCCTCTGATAGTATCACAATAGAGAAGCCTTGTGACAGTTGCTTTATGGAGCTATTGTACCCTAGCTGAAGTGTTCACAGCACCCTGTGGTCTGGATGGAGGAGCTGAGCTCTTTCTCAGCAAGAAGGTGAGAAAATAACTTACTGCATTTGGGTAACAGGAATCTCGGATCATTACAGTTAATGCATATAAATGTGTTACAGCTACTGAAGGGACAGTAGCAGTATCACCATGGGTGAATCCTCATGTGCATTGTTTTCAGGTCAAACTCAAGAGGATGGGGGGGAAAGTGAAGCTGGAGAGAAATGTTTCTTTATTCTGATGACATGCAAAGATGCATTAAAAGCAAAAACTCCCCAGTGATTTTCAGAGGCTGGTTTCCTCCAGCCCAGGTCTGTGTAAAATCCCCAGTTATTCCCTCACGAATAACACCACAGTAAGATGCATGGGAAAAAAATAAAAGTACTTTTATTTGGACTTCCATCCTTGCAGAACTTAAACACACACTGGGGTTTGGCTGCTTCTCTGGAATCCTGGAATCTGTGTAATGAATAATGAAAACCAAATTGGGGACTCGGGGAGATGGGAAGCTTGTCCAGACCTGAATTTGCTTGGCTAATAAACAGGTTGGGAAGCAGATCCTCAGAGTTTAAGACAACTCTGGCATGTCTACTGCACCGTGTTTCTGCTGGAGTAAGTGCTTGAGATTCAGCACTGCAGACAAATTGCAACAAACCGGTTTTATTTTACTTGGAGCTCTTCTACTGAATCAGCTGATGCACTAAAACACCTTGGTTCTCATCAGTGCTGCTGCTACAAAACCTGCTTTGCTGTCAGAAATTACCTGAATAGAGAAAGCATCAGCAAGTGTGGATTAAGATTTGTTAGAAATCTGTACACCATGTTATTAATACACTTCAGTGTTCTTAAATAAGAGTAAGGCACATATTGTTGCACAGGACGCTTCTGTACACCAGGGTGAAGCTTCACCTGGCTACATCTGGGTTTGAGGTGGTGCTGCCTACAAATGGCAAATGTCTTAAGAGGTCTGGGCTACTGCTCCAGCATTCCAATGCCACAGGCACAGCTGTGCTTGGCAGCAGGTCCCAGGTTTTCAGCACATCTCATGTTACAGCAAACGGATATGAGAGATGCTTTAGCTTATGCATCCAGTTCAGCTTAGTTCAAGTCTGATTAAAAGCCAGCTCTTCAGACTGGCTGGATCTCAATTGATCCTTATTGTTCAATATTTAAAAGGGAGAGGGATCAGTAGAAATATGGATTTGAGTGTCACTGTACCGCAAAGATCTTAGAAAAAGTGCCCTTTGGCTTGTGTGGCCCCTTTTGCAAGTTCTCCTTGGTCCAACAATGAGAAAGGGTGTTGCCCACTGTGCTTCTCCTGCATGTTGTTAAGGAGCTAATCTTGTTCATCCTGTGCCAAGGCTGTGCATTTCAGGTTCCACTGCAAATGGTTTTGCTGGAAGAGAGCGAACAAGTGTGCAGCAGAAATCCTCAGTCTGAGGCTGATGCTGAATGGCACCTCAGTAAGGGAACACAAGGATGCTGTGTGTCATCCTGACAGTCAGTCCTCTTCCCTGTTGTGCAGGGGGATGACAAATACAGAGATGTCATCATAGGATGCCTCGTGGCTGTCATCCAGCATCCACTGGTGGCCTCTCTTCTTTCCCCTTGCTCTGCATACCAAGCGCTTGGCCAGTTCTGAAAACCTGTGGGTAAAAAAATGCAAGGTTGGGCTAATACAACAACTATTGCCCTTAAGTACGATGTTGAGATGTGGCTTTATGTTGTCAAAGTAACAAGGTTGTTTAAGACATCAGGTTTATAATTGTTACTTTAGGATGAGGACAGATCAGCAGGCCGTTTACAAAATCACAGAAAAGAGTGGTCATGCCAGAGCTGACCTGGAAGCAGTGGGATCTCAGCCTGCTTTAGGTCTGACCAGGTTCTCTGGAAGGGAAAACAAAGGTAAAGCTGGTATTACCTTTGAGGATCTGTCCTGTTTTCTGCAAGGAAGCTCCTGACCACATGGGCCACCTCGTCGTTGCACAGGACATCCCAAAGGCCATCAGTTGCCATGATGAGGACATCGTCTTCCTTAATGTCGTGCAGAGCAAAGTCAAATACGCTCACCTGAAAAGCAGAGGAGTAAATCTGACAATTCCTGCAATGTAACAGAAGGCTCAGGGAGATGAGACTTCCTTTGGGAGATGACACACTGGGACCAGGGTGCTTGGAGAAATGCTAAGACTTGTCAAGTCTCTCCTCTGCTACAGAGGAGCTGCTTGTTTAATTCCCACCTGCTGTGACTGACCTTAGGAATGCAGGAGAGGAAAGGTTTGACTTCAATGTTGGTGTCGATGACCTTGAGTTGATGATCCCCCAGGCCTCGAGAGACAGCCAGAGTCCCCAGCAAGCGAGCCTGGCCCCAAATAAAGCAAAACAGGATTGAAACGTCGGGGTGTGGTGCCTTTGAAGGCTGATGTGTGGCTTGTCCTGACTGACTTGTTGCTTTAGGACCTTTCTCCAAGCATCACCCAGAGCAGCCTCTGGAGACTTTGGAGGTGGAGGAATGATCAGGAGCAATGGCCTGATGGGGGTGTGGAAACAGCCTGACTGTGAACGGCTCTGGAGTTAGTACATGCACTCTGGGTAATTCTGCAGACCTCAGGAAGCCTGTGGTAGCATCTGCTCTTGGCTTAAGGTGGCAAGAAAGACATGTGGGTTGGTTTGGGGGTGTCTGTTTGTCCTGGCAAAGGAGGTTCTGCACTGACTCGGTAAACAGGGTGGCATGTGGGTTGTAGTGCTGGGGGAGGTGAGGGGACTTTCTGCTCAACCCCAGCAAGCTGATGCTGGATGGCTGCAATCACTGCTTCTCCCTACCTCCTCCTTCCCTCTCCAGGCTCATTTGTCAGCCTTTCCTTGAGGACAGCTTGTGGGAAAGGCAGTAGAGCTAAAGGAGACAGTCCCAAGTGGGAGCTGATGAAGTTCTCATCTGAATCAAGTTCTTGTGTGCAAGGGGAGATGAGAAAAGGGCAGGTTCCCTCAGGGCTGCTGTCTGCTCTGCTGTACTCTGGAGGAGGGTGCTCTGGGTTACACCAGCCAGGCAGCAAAGGAAGCTGCTGTATCTGGGCTGTGGGACTGTGCTGTGCTGGAGAACACCAGAGCTCCAGGTGTGCTGTAGTGCCCTGGAGTGTGACATGAGTGACAGGGACACTGAGGACCCCAGAAGTGTGCCTGTGCCTTCCCAGTGTGTAAAGTATTAAGCTACCTGTTTCCCGTGACCATGGACAAGAGGATACTTGAGATCAGCTTTCTCCACCGTCTTGTACCCCCTGGAACAGAGAATTTACTGTTGGTTTGGGATTTGTCTGACTTGATAGTACAACCCAGCCAGAGCACTCTGACTGACTGAACCCTTGTGGTTCACTGAGCTCACAGAGGATGGGACAAGGTGATCCTCACTCTCTCCTTCCTCCCCAGCTTGTACCTGCACCAGCCCCACTGCGGTGGATGCCAGAAGGACCATCCTGACCATTTTCTAACCACCCTGCCAGGGCCCTGGTCCTTTGGAGGGAGCTGCTCACAGCATCCTTCCCTACCATTGTGCTGCTGCTCTCACTAGCAGGATGTGCCCCTTCTCCCTTCATTTCCTGTTGGTGTGAGCAGGTAAAGCTGCCCTGTGCTGCAGCCTTGCCCTCAGGCAGAAGAGACTCACCAGCCCTCCATGAAGTAATCCCGGTACAGGACTTTCTGGCCCACATCATCTCCCTTCAGCCTCCGTGGAAACTCAAAGCGGGTGAATTCACCATCCAGAAGCTTGGGGAAAAGGAAAGCCTGTAGGAGGGAACAGAGGGATGAACATGGACAGGTTCTGCTCCAGTGGAGTAGGGCACCAGACTTGCTTCTGCCTCAGGACTGGTACTTCCAGCAGCAGAATGGAGATTTGGGAAAGCATGTTCCAATAAGGACATGAACATCTCTCATACTAAAGACTGGTGGCTGAATTTGTACCTCAGCCTCCCTGGCTGCTGCCAGCTGACATGACCACACTGTGGCCTTCAAGGAAAGCAGGGGGTCCTCTTGCCACAAGCCCTCTCTGGCCCAGTGGGATGCTTGCAGCTGGATTGTCTGATGTGTGGAAGGAGTCACTCACCAAGTGCTGGATTCGCTGCCTCTCTGACTCGGGGGTGAACTCGCTGCTCATGGGCACAATGTTGTCCTTCAGGATAAGAACTGCCCTGCAAGGGGGAAGAGGCAAAGCTCAGCTGGGCCAGAGAATAGCTGTGCACCCAAAACTGTTAAAAAATGCCACTGCATGTCAGATAACTCCATTGCAATTGCAGTCTTGCAGCAGAGAACTGTGCTTGCCTGGTTTGACAGTGGTCAAGCTCACTGTTAGAGGAATGGGGGGCCACAGCCAAGTGAGGGAAATCACCCTTCACTTTTAAACACCTGCCAGGCTGAGTGTACTGCTGCATTACCACCCCGATGCTGTGTCTGGGCAGCTTTAGTCCCTTGAAATCCCCAAACTGTTCCAGAAGGCATGAGAGCACCTTTCTTCCAACAGGTCCCATGCCAGGCAGTAGGGGGGATGGCTGGGCTGCACTGTGGGATTTAATGAGAGTGGTGGTTTAACCTGGCAGCTAAATACCACACAGCCACTCCCTCACTCCCCCCCACCCAGTGAGATGGGACAGATAATTGGGAAAAAGGAAAGTAAAATCTGTGGGTTGAGAGAAAGACAGTTTATTAGGACAGGAACGGAGGAAAAATCACAATGAGAAAATAATTAGAATATAGAAAACAACTGATGCACAGTGCAGTTCTCACCACCTGCTGACTGATGCCCAACCACTTCCCCAGCAGTGGCCCCAGGCCACCTTTCCCCTCAGTTCACACACTCGGCATGGTGCCATGTGGTCTGCAACATCCCTTGGGTCATTTGGGGTCAGCTGTCCTAGCTGTGTCCCCTCCCAGCTTCTTGTGCCCCCAAACCTCCTTGCTGGTGGGGTGAGTTGAAAAGTCCCTGACTGTTGCTGAGCAGTGCTCACACAACTTAAACATCAGTGGGTTTTCAACAGTGTTCTCTAAAACTCTGTCCCAGCTGAAACCAGGACAGTAAGATGCTGGAAAACTTGCTTAACTCTCAGCTCTCATCCCCAGCAACTTCTCCCTTTTATTATGACTCACCTGCTGTCCCCAGCATTGGCCACATACAGCTTTCCCTGGAAATAAAGGGCAGCCAGAGCAGTGCAACCTCCTGTCTGGTTCGTAGCTTCCATCTCCTGGCCAATGACTTCATCCTGTTGGTTTCAACAATTTTGGAGACTGGTGTGATCTGGGCTGCTGCTTCTACAAACTGTCTCATCCCTCCCAGCAGCAATCCAGAACCAAAACTGACTGTGGGTGGGCCAAAGGAAACCAGCAAACACACAATGTTGCTTCTGTACAGCCTACACAGCTGCTGTACCTGGAGTACGGATGCTTTAGGAGGATGATGGCGAGAGCTCAGACCTGTACGTGCTGTATGAGTGTGTTAACAATCACCCTCGTGCCCTACTGAATTGTACAGGGCTACTGTAGCTGTGCTCTGGCTCAGCACTGCCAACATATAACTCTGAGGCAGGCCTTGGGGTCTGACCCAGCCTGATCTCAGCACATTGAAAGGTTTGGCCCAATGCTCCAGCCTACTCAGTGAGCAGCAGGACTGCAGAGCCTGAGCTCAGGGAAGGACAGACTGTGGCTGCCTGGGCCAGCAGGACTGGTGCCCTGCATGGGGTACTCACACATTCCTGGAAGGCATTCTCCAGGGCTCCCACCACCAAGTCTGCTGCGTGGATGTGCTTCTCCTCCACAAACTGGGGGTCACTGTCACAAACACAGCGTCCACTGAGGTGCATGGGAGGCTGGGCCTCGGTGATGCCTCCCACAATCTCCTCCAGCTTCTGCTTGATGCAGTAGTGCAAATAGTTGGAGGCGATGATGGCAGCGTCTGGGCCACCGTGGCCATCAAACAGCGCCCAGTAGTGACCAGTCAGAAACTGCAGTAGGGAAGTGGGACAAGACAGGGGCTGAAGAGGTTGTACAGATGGCAGGCTCATAGCCAGGATATCTCTGTATGTGTTTTGCCTGACTTTTCCACCCCAGCTACCCTTCCCTGCCACTGGTAAATCTCCTGTGCAGCTCAAACTTAAGCGATGCCCACGTGCTTCTCTGCCAGACCCATCATCTGAGCTCTGGGCACCTGGATTTGCACCACACACACTCGTGTGCTGTATTAGGGGAGATGGGGCCGTTTCACAAGAAGTGAGGCAGAACCTGGTGAGAGCATCCTGTGTGCCCGGCTCATGCTGCTGCCCAAGTGATGGCAAGACACACTGGCCCTTGAAAGCACAGGGAAGACAGGAAAACTGAGGGCACCAAGGCCTTGGATGACCTCAAATGCTGCAAGTCATGGGCCATGGAAGCAGAAATTTACAAGCAGAGCTACATATTTGCCTGCCACAGAGTACACTGGTCACCTGAACACATCTAAGGAAGGGTTTCAGCACGTGGGCACGTATGACTGATGGAGCAATCCTGTTTCCTGAACCTGCACCCTTGGGTGGCAGCAAAAGGCTGGCAGCAGGGTGAGCACAGCCTGCCTGGGGGCAATACCTGCGTGGAGCACAGGATCAGCCATTCCTCATCCTCCTCCAGGCCTGGCTCTCTCCTCCGGACAGAGATCTGACAGCAGGCTGCCTGGTCCTCATTGAACTCTGACTTCTCAGCATTGATAACCCTGCAAACACTCCAGGTAAGGTGTGGAGACACACTGCACCTCTGCTTTGCAGCCCCTGCAAACAGCTGCACCTTGCCCATCCTTTCCAGCCCCATCCTCCCTGCTCCCTTTTCAAACTCAAGGATCTCTTTGCTGATGACTGAAATAGTAAATCAGGGTGTGCAGCAGGGAAAAGCCCAGCTGGGGACACAGAGACCTGCACCCTGGCCTCAGGCAGCCCTCGTCAGCAGCCCACACCGTGCCATTTCCTTGTTGACACAGTGCATTGCAGAAACACCACCCTTGCTTTTCCTTCCAGCCTTGGTAATGTTTGTCCCTGGATGGGAGCGAGCTCTCCTCGCATTTCACGCTGTGCCATCCCAGCACCGTAGGGTCGTGATGTGGTTCTGGCCAGGACGTGGGGACAGCTCCTGGCTGGAGTTCTGCCTGATCCATCCCCTCTGCCATTTAAAACAGCAAACCAAGAAAAATGTGGTCTTCCCCTTCCTTTTCAAAGACACTGTTAAGAGCGGTGCTGCTCTCGGGGCTGTCCCGGACACTTGTCCCAGCCCTGGTGCGGGCCCTGCGGCTGGCAGGGGTGGCCAGGGGTGTCTCCACCGCCCCCGGCAGGAACCGAGAGGGGCTGGAGGATTCACCGCCACTCAAACCTCCTGAGGAGCAGGAACCCGCTCTCTCCTCGCCCGCAGAAGGTTCAGGAGGGCGAGCTGTACCTGCGGGCGGCCACTCCGGGCAGGGGCGGCTGCAGCCGAGGGGGCAGCAAGGGCAGGCGGGGTGCGACCGCCCCGGCTCCCCGCCAGGAGTCCCCTAAGCCCGCCCCGCACCCTCCACACCCCCTAAACCAGCCCTATTCCCCGGTATCAGCACCCCGGGAGCGCCCCTAAGCCCGCCCCGCACCCTCCACACCCCCTAAACCAGCCCTATTCCCCAGTATCAGCACCCCGGGAGCGCCCCTAACCCCGCCCGGAGCCCCTCCCGGAGCGGCCCCGCTGCCGGCCCCACTCACTCGGCATATCCCGCGCCCCAGGGCAGCGGCCGCTCGGGCCCGGCTCCCCTCACGGCCCGCCCGCCCCGCGGGGCCTCCTCGCCGCCGCCGGGCAGGAACTTGGGCCGGCGGTAGCGCAGGGCGGGGGGCGGCGGGCCCGGCCCCGGTGCCGGGGCTCCACCGGGGCGCTCCGCGGGGCCGCCCCTCCGCCAGCGCCGCAGCCACTCGCCCGACATGGCGGGGCAGGTGCGGCCCCTCCCGGCCCCGGCCGCGGTCCCGCCCCGGGGCGGTGCGGAGCGGAGCGGCCCCGCGCACCGGAACGGGCGGTGCTGCCTGCACAGCCGTTTCCTGCCCGGGACGCGGCGGAGCGGAGGCGGGCGGAGCGGAGCCGAGCGGAGCCATGACTCACCAGACCGGCATCCACGGTGAGCGGCGCCCGCCGAGCGCTCGTGTCCCCCCGCCCCGTGGCGGGGGCTGCCCCGCTGCTCGGCCCCCGCCCCGGGCTGGGCTGCCCCGCTGCGCCCCCCGCCATCGGCACCCCCGGGGCCGCGCCCCGCGCATCCCCGGCCCCGCCGCGGCGGGCTCCGGGCGGTGTCGCGACAGCGGCGGCGGTGGGGGCGATAAGATGAAGCTTCCCGAAGGAGCCGGCGGGTTTCCTGCGGTTTGCGGGGGAGGGGGACACTGAGTCAGGCTCGGAGCGTTTGGGTGCCGGGAGGAGGTGCGGGAGGGGAGTCTGGCCCCGGGGTGCGGCGGGTGCGGGGCTCTCCCGCATCCTTTGTCTGGGCTGATGCTCAGCACCCGCCGCGACGTGCTCGGACAGATGTGTCACGCACATCTGCCTGGCCACAGCCCCGGCCACCGCTCCCTTGCCTACGGGGATGCTCGGCCCCGGCTGCTCCCCAGCCCAGAGGAGCTGCGGAGAGCCCGAGTGAATTCCTGCTTCCCGATTTCTCCGCCCGCTCCCCACAGGACCCAGCCAGCACCCCGACACGACGGCTTCTGCATTTCTGAGTGTGCTTGGTGCATGACTGACTGTGTGTCCTCACGGTATTTCCCTCCTGCCCCCCGCCTTGCCAGCTCAATTAGCAGTATTAATCAGGAGTAGAGGTGCTGCATAATTTATGTAACCGAATCAATATGCGAGCAGGGATGTGAGAGCAGCTGCCCCTGGAGCCCTGCTCTGTGCGGTCGGGTGTGAATCCATCCCGCAGCTTGTCCCGGGAGGGAGCTGGGACATTGGCCTCACAGCTCTCTCCGGTTAGCACCTTTGTGCCGGGCTGAGAATTTGTGCCTGCTGGTCCTTCATGGCATGAGCATCCTTGTTCCTTCAGCATGGTCGAGAACGTCCTTCCCCTCCAGTTTCTTCTGGAGAGTCGCCAGCAATGATGCTTAGATGTTTCTCCTGCTTCTTGCTCAGGAGAGCTGGTGGTTGTTGATGGTGTTTGTGTTCAGGTTCATTGCCTCTGGCTTAAGCTGAGATCCTGAAGTTCAGGCTCTAATTAAGTCTTCCTTGTTTTGTAAAACTGGAACAATAATTAAAAAAGTTAAAAATCAGCAGGATGGACCCCTGCACCCACCTGAGCTCTGGGTGTGCTGGCCCCTCTTTGCAGAGCAGTCCGTGGGGTTTGGGCAGGCAGGGCCTGTTGCACTGTGTGCCCCAGAGGCTGCTGCCTGTTGCTCACTGGCCATGCCCGGCTGCTCCTGTGCTGCCGGTGCTGTCCTTCCTGGCACCCTGCAGCTGCCAGGGAGGGAGATGTGTCAGCCTGGGTTTCTCTAGGAGCACTGACCTTCGCTGACCTTGGTTGCCCACTGCTTGGCAAACTGTGCCCGGTGCTGGGAGTCACCGTGGGGCGTGACGTGAGGTGCCCTGTCAGCAGGAAAGGGGAAGGGACTCGACTTCCCCCAAGGAGCAGCAGCGGTGCAGGGTGGGCAGGGACCTGATGATTCTGGCAGCAGATTCCTGTGCTGGGGGTGGTGTAAAAACCTCCCTGTGGTTATGGAAAATAGCTTGTATTGGGTGGTCTTGCTGTTGCAGCATCTTGGACATCTCTCCATGCCCTGTTGCACCGTCTCTCTTCCGGGAAGCTGCTGTTTCCTCTCTGAATTCAAATCTGTCTCTCCAACACCTGTGATGCACAACTGGGATGCTCTAGTCTTTAAGGGAACCCCCTCCTGAGGTGGGTTTTGGATATTTCAGTCTGCCCCACCCCATCACAGTGGTTGAATTATTCTGTTTGCTCAGCAAAGAGCAGATTCCATATCAAATGAGGAACAACAATCCCAGTGCTACTTTCATCCCCTCTGCTGAGGCACTGAGGTCTGTTGTTTGCAGAGGATGAGGGATTATTCACATCTTCCTGGTTTCTGAAGCCTTGTTATCTTTGTGTGCACCCAGTGTGTTCTGTTTTTTCATTCCCATTTCTGCCATATTTTCAGGAAGACATCTGCTCCCAGGGGAATTATGATCAGATTCCGTGGCTGGCTTAGAGGAGGTTGCAGACAAGCTGGCGAAGGATTTTGCTTGACACTGTGCTAGATCTGTGTGAGGCAGGGTGAGGTGGTGGTGGGGAACCCCCGGAGCAGCCTCCTGCTGCGATACTCCCATGTCATCCCAGCTTTTGGAGAGAAACAGATGGAGGGGAAGCAATGGCAGTGAGAGCTGGGGGGTCAGGGACTGCAGTCAGGCCTGAGCCTTTCCTGCAGGGACAAGGGGCTAATTATTATTTTTTTTAGGTATCCCAGGCAGCTCTCTTGAAGGTGCTGGCAAGAAAACCAGGCTGCCATGGAGACTGCCAGGCTGGGGAGGCGGTTGGAAGCTATCAAAGGTTGCTGTGGGCTTCCTGGGGCTGGAAACCTGCTTTTTAGCTACAGCTGGGAGGGTTCATTGAGTGTTTTTGCAGTCTCTGTTTTGCTCGGAGTAGCATTAGATTGGAACAGCATTTGCTGCCTGAGCTTAGAACCTTGGGAAGGCAATGCTGAACCAGGGCTTTGATGCTGGTGGGAGGTCATCTGCTTTCAGTTGCTTCTGGGATCTCTTTCAAGACCACTGGGTAGAGAGAAAAAGTCTTTTAGAGGGTATTTTTTTTCATCTAGAAAGTAGAGAAATCAAATACATTTTGTTTCTTCAACCCAAAAATAGAGTTTGGTACCTGCTTTTTCTGGGGGAGGTGGCAAGATCTGGGGATAGGTGGGGACCTTTGCTCCCATCCACAGCTGAGCTGCCACTTAGTCCCAAGTCTGGATCTTGCTTTGGGAACACATCTGGTAAGAATGGATGTTTGCTTTGGGAGAAGCATAACCATGGTGCACATGGGCAGGAATGCTGTCAGGTGGTAAAAAAAGAGCAGTGAGCTGGGACCCAGGAGCTACTGGGTCTGCAAAAGTCTTTGTGGAAAGCAGGCAGCTTCCTGGCTCTCTAGAGAGAAGAAGGAAGGACCTTCTCTGCCCATCCACCACATCCTTAGCCCCTCTCCTTTGGCTGTGCTGGGAGGCAGCATTGGCTCTGGAGGCACCTGGATGCACAAATTTGGGGGGCAACTTTGGCATGCTGAGGGCACCCCCTAACCAGAGACATGTCACAAGGTGCCATCAGCCAAAGAGAAGGAGAAGGGCTGGCTGGTTCCTGGCCCTTTTTACTCATGGGGAACAGAGGGCACTGGGCTGCTGCAAGGATATTTTTGAGGAGCCAGACCCCGTCTCTCTTCTGGGGCCACCTTGGAGGTTGATGCCTGCTGGGGGTATGGCTCATATCCAAGTGGAGGGTACACCAGGATGGCCAGAATGGCAGCACCGGTGGAAGAGCAGATAAATGCCCTTCAAACCCCTTGAAGTCAAGCACCTAAAGTGGTGGGATAGAGGAAGTCCTTTGGAAAAATGTGCACTGAGAGACTAAATGCAGTGAGATTGTGGCCAGGGTCTGTCCCTGGGTGCCTGCCCCCTCCAATGCACAGACCAGTGCTCTGCTGGTGGCTTTACTGGGTGGAGAGAAGGAATAGCAACCAGCAGCTTCTGCAGGTGAGGATGGACCATGTGTGCTGCACCACTCTGCCCCAGGATCCAGCTGATGCTGCCTGCAGGGCAAGTGCTGCCTACCCTGGAGCAAGGGAAGGGACAAATAACTCCAATCCAAGGTGGTGAAGTGCAGACAAGACAGGTCCTGGGCACATGTGGAAAATCAGGTGTTGAGAAGCAAATGTGTAGTGTCAGACAGGTGGCTGAAAGTCTCTGGGCAGGATTTGCACTGAGAACCTGGAGCTGTCTATGTGAAATCCTGCAGGAATACAGTCTAACCCCACAGAAAATTGGGAGAAAAGCTTTGCTTGTCTCTCCTCTTACTCCCTTTTCCCCCCCACCCCGCTCCCTTCTTTCTATTTTCTTCTGACATCTGTAGTTTTTTTCCTCAGAAAAGATTCCCTGCAAGGACATATTTATTTTTTCCATGGTGAGAAATAAAATCCTCTTACTGCTTAAACTGGCCAACTGTGTCCATTGGCAGAAAAGCTCTGCAGCAAGCAAGTTGAGTGGGCACTGTGTAAAGGAGTTACACTGGGATAGACTGAAAGGAAAGAATTTTAGCAACAGCAAAAGCTGTTTTGTGCCTGTTGCAGTTGTATCCTTTCCTGCATGTCCAGACCAGGAGCTGGGCAGAGGTGCCTGGGCAGGGGAAGCGTGGGTAATGCAGATATAACCATGTTTTATTCATCACCATCTTGACTTCTGTCTGGCCAAGCATCCCTGGAACTTGGACAAGTTTTGCCTGGGTTTGTGGCTGGATTTTTGGCTGAGTTTCCCTGTTGCATCCCAGGCACGCTGTGCCCCAGACAGTGAAAGGGAAGCAGCCGCTTGCAGTCGCATCGAGTTGAAGATTATGTCCAGGGAATGAAAGATTGATGGCCGGAGGCTCGGGTTTCCTGTCAGGAGGGCAAGGTGACTTGATGTATTGAGAGAGGCATCTGTTTCAGGGAGCATGCATTATTGATCTGGGAGCTGGGCACTGCGTGGGGGCGATGGGGAAGGGTCAAACAAGTGAAAACTTGTTGCTGTCCCAACAAGTGGGCGAGGGGCTGGAGGAGGGGACGTGCGGGGGAGGCGCTGTGGCTGTCGCCTCCATCCCCGTCCCACGGTGCATCCCCGGGGACAGAGTGGCTGTTGCTGTGGCTACGGCTGTCATCGCTGCCTCTCTCCCCCCTGGGCTTCTTGCAGCCCAGCTCTGCTCAGAGAAGCTAGCTGGGGCTGTTCACAGCAGAAAAAGGCTCCATTTGGGAGCAGTGTTTGGCAGGGTGGTACCCACAAGCACCATCGTTCAGCAGTTCGAACAAGAGCAATGCTTCAAGCCTGGCACTGAAATCTCCTGAGGACTCATCCAAAGGGGCACATCCCAGCACAGGGCAGTCAAGACAGACAGCAGGCAGTGTCTGTCAGTAGGTGCAAGGATGTGGCTACCCTGTTGTTCCCTAAGCTGGGAGAATTCAGGCTTTGGTCTGCACCTTTTGGTCAGTGCTGCCAGAGAGGTGGCACTGTCCTGCCCTCCCCCCAGCAGCTCCAGTTCTCCTCTGCCTGTTTGCCTGTGGGGTCAGGGCCACCTGAAGGCCACTGCTGGCCAACCATCACCTCCCTGCCACACTGTGAGCTGCCCTGCCTGGGTGCTCCAGAGTCATCAGCTGGCTCTGCTCAGCCCTCCATCCCAAATGGGTGGCAGATGCCACTGGGCTGGGGGCCTGTGTGGGACAAGGGGACCTGCTGCTATCAGGCTTCTAAATGCAGATTGCTTGTGAGCAGGGGACAACTCACCTGAAGCCTACAAACAAGTGGGAGAGGGAGATGCTGCAGGACTCAGTGGCTGAAGGTGATTTTGGGCTGTGTGGGTGGCTGAGGAGGCACAGGGTTCGTGTGCCCACCAGGTCTGCCGGGAGGATCAACAGCAGGGCGGCCTTGTGGAAAGGTCAGAAGGTTCCTCAGATGCTACTGAGCTCACACTGCCTCAAAGCAGCAACATCCCAAGCAACATCCATTTTTCAGGGCAGGGATGTCCTGGTGTCCTTCCCAGGGTTTGGTCACCTCAACGTGAGATTTCCCAAGTGCCAAGGTGGGTCTTGATGTTTCTGGCTGGAAAACCAGTACAAGCTGTTCCTGATTTTCCTTCTCTTCCCTGGGCTGACCAGCTGCAGTTCCTTTGGTGGCTCCTGCACACTGTGCCCTCTGGCACAGGTGCTGTCTGTGCTCTGCCTTGCTCCTTGCACGATGCTGAGCCTGGGCGTGCTGTTCGTGCTGTGCCTGCAGCCTTGTCAGCACCAGATAACACGGTCATGCTCTTGTTTGTGCCTTCACAAACGACTTTGCCTGCAGCAGCGTGAAGTGACTAACCTGGACTTGTCTCCTCTGTTCTCTGGAGCTGCTGGACCCTGCCCTGTCTGGTCCTTTCCCTGGCTATGGTACTTTGCTTCTTATTGAGTTTCATCCTATTTCTTTTTTTCCCAGCCCATTTGTCCAGTCTTCTGAGAGAATGGTGAATTTTTCTCCAGTGCACATTTACATCTGCTCTAGCTTCCCACCTTACAGCTGCAGGAAGCACTATTGCAGCTGCCAGAAGTGTTCATGGAAATGTGGATAAACCTGGACCCACCACAGGTGCCCAGGACACCTTGCTTGATCCCACCTCTGATACCTCCCTGAGTGAGTTATCCATGTGGTTTTGTGTCCATGCTATGGAGGTTCACCATCACCATGCTCCCAAGCTGGCATCTGACACTTGGAGACACTTAGAAGCTGAGGTGAGACCCCTGAAGCCCACAGGTCTCTGGCCCTGCTGGAGGAAGCGTGAGGGATCTCATGTATCTTGGCACGAATAGATCCACTCTGGCTGTAGCCCAGCTTGGATTTGTTTCTGGATTATTTGTTCCAGGATTTCCCAGGAAGCTGTATACAGAGGGTGAGTTGGATGTGTGGGTCCCTTTCAGTCCTCTGCCCTGTTGCTCCTCTCTCTCCCTTGGTTTTTATGGTTTCCTCACACATGGGTTTTTCAGCTCTTGAGTTGTATCCTGGAGATTTCCTGGCAGTGGATGCCATGAGGGACCATCTCCAGTGTGAGGTCTCCTCTAGCTCTTCCTCCAGATCCGACTTCTCTATTAATATTTCAGGCACGCAAGCTATCTCGTCAAGTCTGCTGTGCCAATTAAGTCGTAATCATGCCGTAATGAAACAGTTGCTGAGTTCGTGCTCAAACCTTCCCTGGTTTATTCCTCTCCCTCCTCACTGGCTCTTGGCTCTGCATTGTGAGAGGCAGAAGGGGACATTGGAGACACTCTGGTGTTTTTATTTCAATGAAAATTGCTTTAAAAAAAATAATCAGCAGAATTAAATCTTGCAAGCCCACTCTGAAGTTTTTTTGAAGGCTTTGCTGCTGTCTCCCCTGGAAACAGTCTCCCTCCTTGGAAGACCTTGTGGTATTTCCTGTGGTGTGCTAGGCTTCTCTGGCAGCATCCAGGCTCTTCCTCATCCCCTTCAACCCCTCAGTATTACAAGACCCCAGTGCTTGGCTGTCCCTTGTCAACCAACTCAACTTCCAATCATCCTGTCTATTGATCTTCAGGGCACTCCTAGCATTTCCAAGTGGGCTGCAGAGTTGCATTTTCCCAGACTCCTGATTTTCCAGACCCACCCCCCCACCTACTTTTGGGTCCTGGGAAGGATGGTGTCAGACTGGAGGGATTTGCAAGCTGGTTAGTGCTGCAGAGATTTCCTATTTCTTCCCTGAAGTTCATGCTATGGAAACATCCAAGAGCGATGTTATTCTCTCATAGTTTTGCAGTGTAATAGGAATTGGTGAAACTTAATGCTTATTAAGAGCTTTTGTCTCCTGCACAAGGTTTCCTGGGTGTATAAATGTCTTTTTCTCTTCCTCTTCTGCCTTGTGTGTATGCAATAACCACAGATGCTGCCAGAAGGAAACAGCCGCTCTCAACAGGGAAAGGGGCTAAAAATACCGGAGTATCCTTGGTTGGGCACAGCAGGAGCGGGCTGAGCTCCCGGCTGGCACTGGGACAGGGTGAATATCTGCTCTGGGAACTGGGAGAGCTGCATGTCTTGATGCTGTTGGAGGGAGCATGCTTGTGGTGGAATTACACCACAAGTCTTCTGTGTGTCCCCTAAAATGCCATTTAAGGAGTGATGTGTCTTTGCTGGGGTGTCTGTGTGCGCATTCCTGCAGGGCCTGTCAGGATGGCATCTCTGGGTTTGTATGGGATCTGCTGCCTGCAGGGAGCCAGACTGGGAGCTCTTCCTCACATGTGCCTCTTCTCTCCGTGGGAGGAGAAGCCACCCAGACCTGTGATCAAGGCAGGCTTTGAGCTGGTGGAGCAGATGCGTCGCAGAGGTGTCACCTGTGGGGGACAGGCAGGAGTTTCCTGGGAGCTCCCCAGGGATTCCTCCTCCCTCGGGGCTGGGGGAGCTGCGGGCAGTGCCCCAGCCCAGGGTCTGCCTCCAGGGGACTGAGGGCACCACTGAGTGACAGTCAGTGGCCACCCATGTCCCTTGTGCAGTGCTGGGTAACATCAAGGCTCCTCCTGGGACTATGCCGAGGGTGGTACCCGGTGCCGGAGGGACTGCAGGGAATGGATATGGCCCTTCTAGGGATGGCTGCCTTTGCCAAGTGCCTTAGCTGTGGATGCTCTTGGGCTCCAGGTTCCTTCCTGCTGCTGGCTCTTTTGGCACAGCAAAGCACTGGGAATGGAGGGACTGCTGAAGGAGATTCTGTGCATGGATCCTGGTGTGGGCTAAGGGGCTTCTGCTCAGGTCTCTAATCTTTGCAACACCAGTTTCTTGAGTATTTCTAACAAGCACAGCAGCCGTGAACCCACAGGGCCCCCTTTGCTGCACAGCTGCATCCAGGAAAGGGCTTGGGTGGCTTTAGGGGGAGCCAGTCCAGGAGATGATCCTTGTCAGGGGGTTGGCACCTCAGAGCCACATCTGCTGGGCTTTGCCTTCACACAGAGCATGTCCTGGCTGGCACAGGGAGCTCTGTGCCAGTGACGCCTCTGGGGTGGGCAGATGAAGCCTCCAGTGCTGGCTGTGGGCTGCTCCTTCAATATCCAGCTGCCTCCTGGTAGGATGCTGAAGACTGGCTGCCGTTGGCTGGTGCTCAAGGAGTGGGGTGAGGAGGAATGCTCCCCAAAATGCTTCCCAAAAGTCTTTTGTAATCCAAGCCCTACCAGCACCATAACAAAACCCTGGGGCTATTGCCTTTCCCTTCCCCACGGGCTCAGCTCCAAACCAGCATCTCCAGTTTGGAGCTGTGCTGGTTCCCAGCCGCTCGGGAGCAGCATCCTGCCGTGTGTCACAAGCCCAGGACATCACAGCCTGTCAGGACATCCTCCAGGCACCCCGACTATGCCAACCCTGCCGCTCTGTAAAGCGAATCAACTTGTCACTTGAGCTCTCCCTGCCTGCACTGGCCAAGCCATCATCTAAATTTGGGTGATTATGTTCACCCAGGCCAAGTATCAGGTTCTCTGGATCACATGTGCTCCCAGCTGCTATTTAACTCTGACGCCTCAAGGAGACGCAGCACTTCTCTCTCAGCTTTTTGGGTTTTGTATTATTGTTATTTTTTATTACAGCTTTTTTGGCACCAGAGATTTAATTATTTTTTCGGGGGGTTTTTTTTGAGTTTTAAATTTTTGTCCTGCCAAGTTAGTCCCCTTTCTGGTCAGTCACTGAGCAACCCAGCACCTGCTTTGATTGCTAGATCTGATCACAATGTTTTTGGTTCTTTCAGCCACCACAGAATTAAGGGACTTCTTTGCCAAAGCCCGAAATGGTTCAGTTCGGCTCATCAAGGTCATCATTGAGGACGGTAAGTCCCATTTTTAAGTGCTTTGATTTACAGTCTGTCTATTCTCTGTTTCCTCTCCTCCTTTCTTCTTCACCACTGCGGTGCCAGCTTATGTTTTTGGAAACCTCAGCAAAAATGCTGCTGGGGCATGTGGCAACCCAGACCTGAAATACAAGCCCAAACTTTGGGTGTGCTGGTGAGCAGCTCTTGGTGCCCCAGGGCAGCTCCAGTGGGGAGCAGTGACTTTGCCAGCAGAGCAATACCAGCCTGGGATCAGTGCTCTGTGGGGGCCTTTGCTGCTGCTGTGTCAGATTTTATTGTGGGATCCCTGTGACAGGCTGCTGCAGGGACCCTGGGACCTTTGTTGGGGGTGATGCACAGGCATCTTCTTCCTCAGATGTGTCATCCCACACCTGGCAAAGAGATTCTGGGGGCAGGGGGGTGTTCTGTGGCTCAAGGGCCAGCACAGGCCCACAGTGGCATCCCTTGAGGAATGCCACACTGTAAGACCCATCCCATCCCATGGGGCTGCCCAGGGTATCCTGCAGCCCAGGATACAGGCTGGCACCAACCTTGCCCGTGTTTGTCCCATGGAACGGGTCCTTCGGGTGGCCTCTGCATCTGTCAAGCAAGTGAGCAGAGCTCAGCACTGATTGAATGTCCCAGTGGGCGGGGGAGCTGCCCTGGTGTAGGTTTTCCATCACCTCGGCCTCATACAATTGCATATGAATGACTTGTTTCTCACGGGGACATTACTGCCCTGCCAATCTGCTGTCACCACCTCCCCTGGGTGGGCCACCAGTGCAAACACCGAGGTGGATGTGGTTGTAAGGAGCCTGCTGTCATAAGGAGCCCACCTGACCTTTGGAGAGGCCACAACGTCCTGTTCAGAAGAGCAGCGTGACTGGAAATGCACGGGACACATCAGTGGAGCTGCAGCAAGGCTCAGCAGTGTTGGCTTTGTCCTTGGCAAGGTCTCCATTGTTGGGAGATGAACCATCCACCTTGCTTATTTGGAGTGTCTTTGACAACAATTTTGTGCTCTCAGATCCTTTTCCTTCTAAAAAGTGGGAATCAGGTTTGTGTTAGGATAAGTTATGCCTGTCCCTAAGCCTGGATTTGGGTTGCTTAGGGCTTGTGCCACTGGTCTTGGGTTGTGGCTGCTGATGCCAGTGAGGGAGACTTTTTATCACCAATGGAAAACATTTCCCACCATCTCTGCTCTGGCTGAATGGGATTTATTTATCTGTCCATTGTCAGCAGCAGGACCACCACTCTTCTGTCACACAGGAGACATCAGCCTGCTGGTACCCAGCAGAGAAGGACCTTTGGGCACTAATGAGTGGCCAGGCAGATGGCACAGCCAGCCAGATGGATGCTCACCCTGGAAGGGAGGTGTCCAGAACTGCCTGGGGGAGGACATGCCAGCTGCCCTGCCTGAACAGGAGATGTGCAAGAGGAGCCTCCCTCTCTGCTTGATGGCTTGAAGCACCTTTTGCCCTCTGGAGAATTTGTCTTGGGGCATTTTGGAGCAGGCAACAGTGAGTAGAAGGAGAGGAAGGTGGTGCAGGGAGCCTTATGGCAGATGCTCTGTGTCCAGACATCTCCAAGACCACCTTTGTGGCTGAGTGATCCTTTGGGAGCAATTTGAGAAGTCATTTTTCCTTTGGAGAGCTACTGGGAAGAGCTGAGATTGAATGGAGGAGGGAGTAGGGCAGCAGGATGTGCACCAGGACTCAGCAGCAGTTTCCTGGCATGAGAGCAGCCTGTGCTCCAGCGTGTTTATAGATGATGCCGCTCCTCACTGTCAGCAGGATTTGGGACAAGGTTGGCTTTGTGGACTTCCCTATTGGATGCATTTCTTTACTGATAGGTGATGGTGTGCACTGAGTTTTGCAGATTGGCACCCACCAGAGCTGCGGGCAGGGCTGCCTTGTAGAGGCATTCCAGAGCAATGCAGGGAGTGCTGGGGGCTCCTCCAGGGCCAGAAACACTCCCAGCTCTGCTAGCAGCTCCTGGTGCAAACAGCCTGATATAGCCAATAACTTTGCTGAAGAGTGTCTGCTCCAAGTTTCCACTTTCTGACGCTTCCCAAGGAAGAAAATTTGTCCCTGAATGGGTTGAGCAGAACAGCAAAGAGCTCAGGGGAAAGTTGAAGGCTGCCAGCTCACAGCAGCTCGGCTGGGGTCCGGCTGAGTCACAGCCCGGGAATAGCCTGGGTGACTCAGCACTGATTGCTTTGTGAGTGAGGTGTTGGTTTGTTTTGCAGACAGAGATACCCTCGAACTGCCAGTGGGTTTGGTCTTTCGAAATTCCTGCAGTTTCTTCAGGGTCTCAGACCTTTGTGATGCACAAATCCATTTACAGAGCTTTGTGTTTATTTTAGGAGTACACTGAGGTTTTTATGCTTCCCTTTCTCAAAACAGGTAGTTTTGCCAAAGGTCAAACACTTTGTTCTCTGCTGTCCTTGTTACTGAACCAGCAACTTGTGGTTGCACAAATAACTGGATTCAGTAGTGGTGGCAGATGCCAGGGCAGTGCTGGGCAGGGGAGGGCTACACTGCTGTCATAGGGGATGTCCTGCCTGGGTGGGAAGAAGGGGTGAGTAATTCCTCCCAAACCCTTCATTCCTCAACTATTTTCCATAAAAGCTTTCCTGCCATGAGATTTGAAGGTGCTGAGCTGAATGGGTTGGGAGGGAGAGGGCTGTGCCCCAGCCAAGGGGCTACCTGGCTCCCAGTGGGCAGAGGTCCTAGCAGGGCATGTGCCCAGCCAAGCATGCCCTCAAGTGCTAATTGTCCAAGACACCAAAACATTTTGCTTTGGCACCTCCAGAATTTCCTACATCTTGTTCTGAGTCCCATAATCTCCCAGATGTTTCTGCATCTACAAGTGGAGTAAAAATACAGGCTGTTTTCCAGCAACCTACGCTGGTATCCTCAGCACCACCACTCTTCCACCACCCAGCCACCACAAAGCTTGATGTGACCCTTGCCATGGTGCAGTCCACTGGTGTGGATTCACATCTGTAGGATGCCTGCACCAGTGTTTAAATCCCAGCTGAGCATTGCCCAGCTCACAGGGCTCACAGTGCCACTGCCACCTGTGTAGCAGCTGAAAACAATACCTTGAGGTGTGTGTGAAATACACAGATTGCTTCCAGAGGCTGGGGTTCTCCTGGCAGCATGGTCCCCCTCCAGGCTGGTGACTGTGGGACATCCCTGCTGCCCACACACATGGGCTTTGGGTATCAGCTCTGATTTTGACCCCTGACATGTTACAGGGAATCCAGTGAGAGTAGCTTTGGCTCATCATCCTGGATTTTGCTGAGACCATTACTCTTCTCAGCACCCAAATGTTGGTGGTTCTCCATGTCCCTAGTGACCCTAGGGCTTGTCCAGGTGGGATGGGGGAGGTCTCGTGTTCCCCTGTGAGCAAGGAGGGATGGCTGGGGACTGCAGAGCTGGAGGGAGCAGAATGGGAGGAAGCCACAGGTGGTCACCAGAGAGGAGACTGTGCTGGTGAGGAACATGGGAGGGGAAGAGATGATTGACAGGAGGCTGGCAGAAAACCAGCCCTCCACAGCAGCCACAGCCCCATGGTCATCCCTGGGAAGGTACACTCCTGCATGTGACTCGAGGTCATAATTTCTTCTTCTGCAGTACTGCATCATTGGTGGTGGTGGAGCTGCAGTGAGCCCTTAGTGAGCTGCCACCTGGTTCTGCAAGATGAACCTTGCTTTCTTTTGTCTAACACCACCTTTTCTGTCTTCTCCTTCCAGAGCAGCTCGTGCTGGGAGCCCACAAGGAGCTGTCCCGGCGCTGGGACGCTGACTATGACACCTTTGTGCTGCCCTTGCTGGACGAGCAGCAGCCATGCTACGTCCTGTACCGCCTGGACAGCCAGAACGCCCAGGGCTACGAGTGGCTCTTCATCTCCTGGTCCCCCGACAGCTCCCCGGTGAGCTGCAGGCCCTGGCACCCAGCCCGGGGACAGGGATGGGCTGGGGGAGCTGCAGGGGGGAGGAGGTGCTGGCCAGAGGACTTTGTCCTGGGGCTGTGGTGGAGCATTCACACCCTAGGTCATGGTGCCTGGGCTGAGAAATGGAGACTGCTGTGGGGATGGGAAATTTCTCAAGACACAAAGAGATGCACTGGGACTGTGTCTCTGTCCTATTTCAGTGCTAGGTGAAGAGATGAAGGGGCTGGGATGTAGAGGGGGGAGTGGTGTGGACCACGAGGCCAGGATGGAGACACCCCACCATGGCTCTGGCTGTTGCTGGGAAGAGCTGGCACTGACACTGGTTTGCCTCCAGCCTGGCCTTGCTCTGCTTGAGGCTGATGCAGAGTGGCTGCCAGCCCTTCTCTAGGCCTTGCTCCAAGTCACTTTTAAGTGGCTCTGTGGTATTTGTGCCTCCTCTAAACCAGGTGCTGGTGGGAAATGGTGCTCTGGAGCTTAGGGACTAGAAAGCAAAGCATGGAATAAACCGATGGATTGTGGGCAGCGCTTGGCAAGGCTGCAGCCACAGAAATAGCCCTGGTGGGTTTTCCCAGCTGATCCCTACTAGGGATGCTGCCATTATAAATCAGACTGAGCTAGAAACTCGGTGGGTCCTCCCCAGAGAGGCTGAGGTGTGTGCAGCCTGTGGTGGGATGGTGGCTGTGAGCACTGGGCACCTCTCTGGTGCCCCTGTGTGACAGCACTGCCACCCCTGTCCTGCAGGTCCGGCTGAAGATGCTCTACGCTGCCACCAGAGCCACCGTGAAGAAGGAGTTTGGTGGGGGGCACATAAAGGACGAGATGTTTGGCACAGTGAAGGTACAGTGGTGGGTCCTGGGCAACCTTTTGGGTCTGACCCTGAGCTTCAGCAACCTGCCCAGGGCTCAGTTTTGGGCAGTGGGATGTGGGATGCTGGTGTTTGGTGAGGGAGCAGCAGGGTCTCGGTCCCCTGTGCTGCTCCCTGAGTGGCCAGTGCTGCTTTCTCCTTCCTGCCTGGCTGTGGTCTGTGATGGAGAGCGTGGAGGAGGTGGGAGGAAGGCTGCAAGATGTGGAGCTTTATGCTGAATGGGAGAAGAAGTGCCAGGTGGTGGCACTGTCACTCCAGCAGCGGGAGCTACCTCCATGCCAGGGTGATCTGCTGCCTTGTGTGGAGGTGTCTCCTTCTCTTCCATGGGCAGAGGGAGCTGCACAGCCAGGGACTCCTGGACATGAGGCCTGCTGGGGCCTCTGGTACTGGTGGAAGCAAGGGAGCATTCCTGCTCTTTTCCAAGGTCCCTCTGCTG
Organism: Pseudopodoces humilis; assembly: GCF_049639895.1. Lineage (NCBI taxonomy): Eukaryota > Metazoa > Chordata > Aves > Passeriformes > Paridae > Pseudopodoces > Pseudopodoces humilis. Next base: position 6,625,908 of record NC_142212.1, on the reverse strand, counting down.
CTCCTGGGCTATGGGCTCTGCCTTTCCCTCTCACTTCCATGCTCATGAGCTTCATGAAACAGCCAGAGGAGCCCACTGCCGCAGCCATGGGAGGCTGGGGAGGGGCAGGGTGGTCAGAACACACAAATCGAGTGTGGCGTTTGCATGGAGGAACCCAAAAGCCTCAAGGTTGATCCTCCTGGTCAGGAGGCAGCCCGAGACTCACTGTGTTGCTTAAGGCTGGGGGTACATCCAGCTCTGCAGCGATGACCACCCGTGACGCTTGCCCTGTGCCTGTGTCTGCAGGAGGACGTGTCCCTGAGCGGTTACCAGAAGCACGTGTCCTCCTGCTCTGCCCCAGCCCCGCTGACCGCGGCCGAGCAGGAGCTCCAGCAGATCCGCATCAACGAGGTGGGTGTCCAGCAGAGCTGGGGGTGTGCAGCAGAGCTGGGGGTGTGCAGCAGAGCTGGGGGTGTGCAGCAGAGCTGGGTGTCCAGCAGAGCTGGGTGTCCAGCAGAGCTGGGGGTGTCCAGCAGAGCTGGGGGTGTGCAGCAGAGCTGGGGGTGTCCAGCAGAGCTGGGGGTGTGCAGCAGAGCTGGGTGTCCAGCAGAGCTGGGTGTGCAGCAGAGCTGGGTGTCCAGCAGAGCTGGGGGTGTCCAGCAGAGCTGGGGGTGTGCAGCAGAGCTGGGGGTGTCCAGCAGAGCTGGGTGTCCAGCAGAGCTGAGTGTCCAGCAGAGCTGGGTGTCCAGCAGAGCTGGGTGTGCAGCAGAGCTGGGGGTGCCCAGCAGAGCGGGGTGACCAGCAGAGCTGGGGGTGTCCAGCAGAGCTGGGGGTGTGCAGCAGAGCTGGGGGTGTGCAGCAGAGCTGGGGGTGTGCAGCAGAGCTGGGTGTCCAGTGGAGCTGGGGGTGCCCAACAGAGGAGCCTGAGGCCCTCTGGGCACAAAGGGATGAAGGATGCAGGGAGTGAGCGTTCAATTGAAAGCGATGGCTCATTTTTACTTCGCTCTCTGCTATTTAAACCATCTCTGCTCTTCTCAAGGTGGATGAGCACCCTCACAGTCAAATTGGTAGCATAAAGAGGAATTTACACTGCTCTTTTTTTTCCCCTTGCTTGGGCATGAGCTCAGGACTGTGTTTTGCTGACAGTCAGAAGATGGTTTGGGGCTGAATGCAGGTCTCTAACCTGTGGGTATTGGACCAAAGGCCAGAGCTGAGTTTGAAGATAGGGAAGGCAGGAAGCATTCAGGCTTATCTTTGGACTGCAGCAGCATGCTCTCCCATACACTTCCTTTATGTCTATAAATATGAGAGATGCTGTCCCAAGAAATACAGATCTTAGCCTGTATTTGGGGGTTTATGTGCTGGAAAGGATGTGGAAGTGGTGCAGGGTAGGGCTGGGGACACACAAGGCTGTGTCACCTTTGCTCCCTGCTGGCCTTTCACAGCCTCTGTGGTGCTGTGACATGCTGAGGCAGAAAAGGGGGTGTGCTCACTGTGTGGGAAGACCACTTGGAAGGAGTATTTTGTGGGGGGAGACGGGGGAATTTCCCTTAGATGCATGGGAAGCTTTCCTCTCTAGAGGAGCATCCTTCTCTTCTGCCTGTGCTGAGGCTGTGGCACTCATGGATGGATCAGGACATGTGTGGGAGATGTGATACCAATCAGCCTCATGGCATTAATTAATAGCACAGACGAGGCAGGAAGTTTCTACCTGATGAAGCAGGTCTGGGGGTGGTTTCCACCTGCCAAAGCAAGTCTGCAGGTGGCAAAGTTGAGGGAGAAGCCACCAAGGGGTGGTCTCCACTAGGTGGGTCTTAGGGGAGTTAGCCCAGCTCACTGCCTGGAGAGCCTGGGCAGAATTTGTCCTGGGAGCTCTGAGGGGATGCCCATGTTTGGAGATGAGAGAGGTGCTGATGGTAGCTGTGTGACTTGTTTGGCACCTTGGGACATCTGAACTTGATGATCCTTGAGGGTCGCTTTTGACTCACCTGAATCTGTGATCTGCCATCACCTTGTCTGGCCTGTGCTGCAGGATTAAGTAGTTTTGGGTGGCTGTTGGGGTGTGTTTTACAGGGTTGTATGGCCCAGGTAAGTGGTGCTAGTGATGCTCGTTTATCTGCCTCATTCTCCTTCCCTCCCACCCTTGCCTTTGTGAGATGCAGCTCCTGGATGGAAGTGCTGCTGCTGTCTGGTTTGTTGAGAGTTATTTTAAGGGTGCATGTCCCCTGTGTCAGCCTGGGCCACAGGGAGAAGTCACTGACATTAAGAATGAGATGAAGATTAATATGTTTTTGCCTGTGGGTTTAAAGGTGGGAAGCAGCCAAGTGCTGAGTGTGCTAAGGGGTCTCTGTGTTGGTGTTGCAGCTGCTCAGCCTTGGTTGGACATGGAGCAGGAGGCAGTGGGAGCTATTATTTTGATGCTTGGTGCTGTTCTGACCTCCCTGAGGTGGGAAGTCTCAAGACTGCCAGTAAATGCAGGTTTGAGGCAGTTTCTGGAGCCCCACAAATCAGATGGCTGAAATCGAGGGGGTGGGCATGGGAGCAGCTCACAACCTGCTTGGTACAGAGATGCCTCCAGCCTTGTTCCTAGCCTGCAGCTTGCAGGGTCCCTTGTGCACAGGCTGTGGGGGCTGGAGCGTGCCTGCACGTGACAGCTGAGTTTGGAGGAGCAGATCCAGTGTGTGGGAATGAGTGCTGAGGGTCAGCACTGACCTGCGAATCAGCCCTGGGGCAAGCCCTGACCTCAGCACTTCTGCATGTCTGCCCAGGCCCCTGCAAGGTCCAGGACCTTGTGCATCCCCTTGTGTTCAGCCAATCCATTAGGATTTCAGAAATGACACAAGGGACATGGTTTCTTTAAAAACCACAGGTGCTTTGCTGTGCCCCTCGCCTGGAGCTGCTGCTGACTCCCAACCTTCCAAGACACCAGCCAGACTTGCAGCCTTCACCCTGCACATGCCTCTGTTTCTGGTCAGGCAGAAGCTGCCTGGGATCCTCCCCAGCCACCAGATGAGTGCAGAGAGGGGATAGGAAGAGAAGGGCAGGATAGCCTGAAGGGACAGGTGAGGGCTGCAGAGCCAGCACAGTGGCCTCGACACTGAGCAAGGAAGGACTCAGGGTTTGCACATCCCCCAGGGAGCTGTCCAGCCTTTGGGAAAGCAGGGTTTGGGCTATGGTTTAAGGATGTGATGGACAGAGGTGATGTCATGAGTTAACTCCACTTTTTGATAGCTGGGTGAGAGCTCGTGGAAATTTGCCACCTGATTTATAAATATATTTTTAATAGCTGGAAAATGCCAGCTTTACTGAGCTGATAGTTGTCAGCAGACCGTGGGCTAAGAAACAGCTTTGAATTTGGCATTGAGCTCAACACCCACGACTGGGGAGTCTTTGTAGAAGTGTTGCAGGTTCAGAAACAGAGGTGGAGGGGGAGCTGGGCATATCCCATTGGTGGGCCCATGGGACAGGGGAAGGCAGCCTTGGAGCTGGGAGAGGAGGTGGGAGAATTGAGGAGAAACACGGGTTTGTTTGGTTTGTTGTTGCTATTGCAGTGTGTAAGGGTGTGTCCTTCACAGCTGCCCTGCAGTGTTGGTGCTGCTTCGCCAGAACCTTCCCATGAGGACTTTGCCATAAGACAGAGAAATGCTCCTTTGGCAGGGTCAGCACCAACCAGGAGGGACAAAAGAGGAGGAGACAGTCTAACCTAAAGGAAAGGAGATAAAATAACCTCCTAGGCAAGCCTGCTGCTGGCAAGGTTGGGAGGCTGGGTTGCAACACATGCTCAGCTGTCCCGTGCACTGCTCCCAAACTGTGCCCTGGGGAGTGTTTCAGGCAGGCAATTTTTAATGCTTTTGAAAAGGGAAGGAGTAGAAAATACAGAGGTATATGGGGGAGTTGATATTGCTGGGACAAATTTCCATCTCTCGGTGGTTTTGGACTTCAGTGTGCTTTGTGTCAGAGCTAAGGTCTCTACGGTCCCATTGTAACTCTCCTGGTCTTCTTGCATTTATAGCAGAGAAAGCTGGGGTTCTGCAGGTGTTGGCAGTGGTAATGTCCTTGTGCTGCACCTCTCCACAGGATGGGATGGTAGGACAGCAGAGCTGGGGGTCAGCTGGACTTTGTGCCCACCTGAGCATTCCCGAGGGACGCCCTGCTCATCCTCCAGGATGCTTGGCATGGAGAGAGGCTTGGGCATTTTTTTCCTCACAAACCTTCCATATGTGCTCCTTGGTGGAAGATATTCCAAAAGCTATTGCTGCAAGTGCTGGAACTCCTCCAGACCCTGGGCTGAGGCCATCCTGACTGGGGAGCCAGGAGGAGATGGGGCAGGAATGGGCTCTGCACAGGGATGTTGATGGAGACCCTGCATGCCCAGGCTCTGGGCTGGCCAGGCTCTCCCTCATGCTCCTCCCCAGCACTGGCATCTCCTGTGTGGCTTTTTGCTGCTCTCCCTGCCCTCATTTCCAGGATCAGTGTTCCTTGCCCTCCAGCAGAGAGGTGGTGCAGCTCCCTCCTCCTGGCACATCCGTGTGTCCCCCAGCCCTTCCCCTCCCACACGAGACCGCCCTCCCTGCGCCGGGTGCCATTGACAGTGTGTCTCCTCTCCCCACGCTCGCAGGACTCCTGTTCCCAAGACTCGAGCACTGAGATGGTAGGCTGCTCTGCCTGCTTGATGCCCGGTTTCTCCTTCTCCTGGCAGTGTTTTCCTGCATGCTCTGCTCCGGGCATCTGGCTCCATCATCTCCCCAGGGTGTGGGCACCGCGTGGGGCTGCTGTAACAAAGGACAGCCTGTAACGAGCCCCACTTCGGTGTTGCCGAGTGGTTTTGAGATGTCAGCACAAACTCTTGTGTTTCTCTTGGCATGCCTTGACTTTTCTTCCTTTTCTCTATCAGGGGGAGGGAAATGAAGAAAGAAAAAAAAAACCCCATAAAGGTTGGACTCTATCCAAAATCCCCAAAACCGATCCCAGAAGAAAGGGACCCACGCTCACTGCAGAGCACCTGGGATAGTGTTGCTGGAGTGTTTCCCTGGGAGGGGGTCTTGAGGTGGGAGGGGCTCCTCTGCCATGGGGTGACACCATCTCCCTGTATTCTGTGGCAGATGGTGGGGGGCTGTTGCTGCTGCCCATCGCTGGTAGAGTACCCCGACCCCGAGGAGGTATGGTGTGCCCGCCGCGTCCTGCCCTTCTCCTCTGGTCCCCAGCAGGGACCCTGCTGTGGCTGGATGGAGGCACCTGGAGCGATTTGATGTCTTTGCAATCTCCTTCTCTCCCCTCTTTGAAGTGGAGTTTGCTCTCCTGGTCCAGGGGGTTTGCTCGGGATATGGCTGGCAGCCTCTGCCTTGTAGGGGTTGTGGGGGAAACAGCGTCTGGGATCTTTCTGAGCTGTGGAACTCCAATCCCCAACTCCGGTGGAATTCCTGGAGGGAATGTCTGTGTGCTGCAGTTAAACCCACTGAGGAGGGTGGGGTACCCAGCTGAGTGCTGTGATTTCAGGGCTTCCCTGTCACCCACAGGTTGCAGTCGAAGATGATCGGAGGACACGTGCCAGTGCTGGTCACAGCATCCATGCCAGGGATTCACTGGGAAACGTTGGTTTTGAGCTGGGCTTTGCTGAGAGTGAAGCAGGAGGTGTGGGGGTGCATGGCTGGGGCCGGGTGATGTCCTGGAGAGCTGGGATGGTGACAAGCACCACCATCCTGAGCCTGGCTGACTCTTGGTGGTCTAATGCCATGATCCCTGTGGGGCAGGTGTCAGACAGCTCCTTGGATGAGAAGCCTTTAGCTGCAGAACCAGCTGGTTTTCCTATTTCTCCTTTCCCCACCCTTTGCCACTGTGCCCTGACGCTCGAGGTGGTCTCCATCCCCAGGTGAAGACGGAGATCAGCGTGGAGAGCAAGCACCAGACGCTGCAGGGCCTGGCCTTCCCCCTGCAGCTGGATGCCCAGCAAGCCATCCAGGCTCTCAAGCAGAAGAAAATCAACTACATCCAGCTGGTAGGTCCCTCACACGGCTTCTCTGTGCCCCACTCCCCACATCCTGCTGCTGTCTCTCACTCCCATCTGCTCCCTGTCCCCTCTGTCGATCAGAAGCTGGATTTGGAGCGGGAGACCATCGACCTGGTGCACACGAGCCCCACAGAGATCACTGACCTGCCCAAGAGGATCCCCCAGGACTCTGCTCGCTACCATTTCTTCCTGTACAAGCACTCACATGAGGGAGATTACCTGGAGTCTGTTGGTGAGAGCCTCAGCACTGGGAAATGCCAGTTTCAGCCTGTGCCAGTTCCTGTTTTCCCTGGACCAGTGGTTGCATGGGGAGCAGATAGGGACGGGGATGGTGCATCAGGAACCCTTTAGTGCCAGGTGCAGTGCAGGTCTCTGGGTGCTGCCACAGAGGATTTGGTGGTGACTGGTTTGGTTTCCTCCAGTGTTGCAGGATACCAGGGGAGATTTGGGAGGGGTGGTAGATGGCATGCTCACGCTCTGTTGCTGGATGTTACCTGGGACTCTGGGCTGGAAAAGCCGTGAGCGGGGTGGGATGCAGCCGGTGCTCTGTGGCCATGGGCCCGGGCAGTGCCACAAGCCCTGCCCTCTTTTTGCAGTCTTTATCTACTCCATGCCCGGGTACAAGTGCAGCATCAAGGAGCGCATGCTCTACTCCAGCTGCAAGAGCCGGTTGCTGGACACTGTGGAGCAGGAGTTTTGCCTGGAGATAGCCAAGAAGGTGAGTGTGAGCCTCCCCAGAGGTGACAGAGCCGGACACAGCCGAGGGACTGTGCTGCAGCCTTGGTCCAGCCCCTCTGATGGGCTTGGGGGGCAGTTGGGTGCCCCAAAGGTGGGTGGCAAATCCTAAGGGAGCTGCTGAGCCCCCGTTTCCCGTTGCTGGGCGCAGATCGAGATCGACGACGGAGCGGAGCTGACGGCGGAGTTCCTGTACGAGGAGGTGCACCCCAAGCAGCACGCCTTCAAGCAGGCCTTCGCCAAGCCCAAGGGGCCCGTGGGCAAGCGGGGACAGAAGCGGCTGATCAAGGGCCCGGGCGAGAACGGCGAGGACAGTTAGATCCCGCAGGGCCGGCGGTGAAAGGACACCATCCCTGCGGCGCTTCCCGCCTTCCTCTCCGCTGACCTGGGGATCTTTCCCTCCATCTCAGCCTTTTTTTGGGTTTTTTTACCTTTTTTTTTTTTTTCCTGTTTCATTCCTTTTTTAAACATCTGGATGGCTTGTTGCACCTGGGGGCAGAGCGATGGGGAGGGTTCAGGGTTGTTGCTGTTTCTTTTCCCGGTGTCCTTGTGCGAGCCCCGGGGCTGCGGGGGGAGTACGGGAGCAGCAGAGCCATGTCCCCAGCCTTGCTCCTGTCCCCCTCAGGGTCACAGCTCTCGGTGTCCCCTGGGTGACTGAAGGACACACTCACCTGAAAGCTGCTCTATGCAAAGGGAAGGGGGTAGCGTTGGGGATTCCTGTTTGAAAAGAGAAAATGCTTCTTTCCCTGCCCCCCCCCCCCAGCCTTCAGACTTTGTTCCCCTGTCCCACTCTTGGTGTGCACGGCCCCTCTGCCCCAGGCCTGGAGCGATCCCGCACCCCCTCAGGGTGTGGGCAGGACCCCCTGTGGGGTGGGCTTTGCTTCCTGTGGGATGGGAGTTTCTCCCAGCAGAGAGCCAGGCAGCGGGAGGTGGAAGTTCCCCACTGAGTCCTGAGCTCAGCCTGGACCTGGAGACAGGTCACTCTGCCTTTGGGTGATGTTTGCATCCCCTTTTTGAACTGCCCCAGTAAGGTTTTCCGCCTCAGAAGGAGCTGTTACGGCCCTGACTCAGCCCTGTCCCTGTTTAGGATGGGAGCTGAGGGGTTCCTGAGCCCTGCTCCCCCACTCTCTGTTCCCCAGCCCCCACCATTACCTTACCCCCCCAGGTTCTCAGCTGGGTCTCTGGGCTGGGGCAGCCCCGTGTCTCAATAATCACATGGGCTACCCCAAATCCTTGTGTGGGGGAGCATGACAGCCCCTGTGTGCCCCCAGGGATGTCCCCAGCCACCAAGGCCATCATCGGCACTGTGATTTGGGCTGCACTGGGGGCCTGGGGGGAGAGCACCTTGCTGCTGGGTACCAGCAAGGGCTCGAGAGCCACGTGCCTCCCTGAGAGGATGGAAAATGGGTCAGTGAAACCTGCCCTCTGCTTTCCAGCTGTGGCAGTGAGCTTCCCGATGTTGCCTCTGCCTCGGCGGAGTCAGGGGGTTGAAGCTGGGGGGAGCAGAGCACACTGTACTGAACGCTGTATTTTCTAAAGAATAAAGTATTTTTAAAACAGTCTGATGCTCTTTGGAGACCCCTGGGTTCCCCATGTTTGGGCATTTAGCAGCTGTGGTCTCTGGAGCTGCAAAGCAAATTGCTTGGACATCATGAGCCAGGAGCCAGCAACTCGCAACCTGCCTGCCCTGGCTGAGCCCAGCCCTCACCACTTTGAAGGACATCCACGCTTCAGTCCAGGGGTCTGGCACAACCACAATGCCTGGCAGAGATTTTTACACTGAGCCACTCCAGCAATGCCCAGAGCTTGAGCTGGCTGCAGGAGGCAGCATCCCTGCTCAGCCCAGCTTTCCCTGTTTTAATGGCTGGTGATTTTGCAAGGTTGTGAAGGTGCTCCTGGGGCTGTTCTATTGCATGGAGTGAATTCCTGCCTGGCCATGGGGAGGGAAAGCAGGACGATGCAGAGCCAACAGAAGAATTCAGAATGCAGTGGGGTCTGCCAGCATCCTAGGCTCCAAATCCTCCAGGTCAGGGCATTGCCATGTCTCGGCTTTACCCTCCATGCCCAGGACGAGACGGAAGATTTGCAAAGCCAGCTGTAAAATGTTTAAAAAAACAGTTTAAAAAAAAAAAAAAATAAAAATCCAACCCTGAGCAGTTTCCCTTTGACATGGAGGAGGAGAAGGAGGGAAGATGCTGCTATGCAGGAAGCAGCCTCAGTGCAGGAAAGCTCCCTGTATATAAATGCTAATAAGCCTGGCTGACGCCACCAGAGTCATTTGACAAGCTGAGTCACCCTTCTTCTTCGGATCTTACTCCCCTTCTGTGCTTGGTAATTTTTAACTTGCCCAAATATTGAGGGGGAGTGGGGGCTGTTCCCCTTTTCCCACCTGTCCCACTCACTGCCCCCACCCCCTGGCAGTGCAGCCATCCCAGGTGACACCCCCCTGTGCCAAAGGCCCATGGTCATGGGAGAGATGGCCAGGAGCAGCCCAAAGGCTGGGCACCCTCCCCATCCTATCTCATCCTGTCTCCTGTCCCACCCCATCCTATTCTGTGAGCTATCCTATCCTCCAGCCCATTCTCCATCTTTCATCCCTGCCTATTATCACCTCTCCCCTCACATCCTATCTCATGTCCCCCATCTCTTTCCACTTCATGCCTTCCTTTCCTGTCCCAGCTTCTCTTTAGTTTGATTTAAAAGTCTCTGCTGCTGCCTTGCAAAAGACCTGGGGTTTGAGGCAATGCTTGGGAAACCCACATTTGGTCAGCAGTGACTTATGCCACCTCAGGGCACATGGCATTTTCCTGGCTGGGCAGGGGACAGCAGGGCACATAGTTTCACATAGAAGGGGCAGCTGCAGGGGGCTGTGGCTGGACACCCACACAGCCAGCCTGAGGGCTCAGGGTTTTTAAGACTCACTGACAAAGGTTCATGGACTCCACAGCAAACGAGCTGCAGAGTAAATGATAGGAGTATGGTGCTTTTCCTTATGGGATTCCCAGGTGGGAAAGGTCAAAATTTCAGAGGAGCTAACTCCTTTGGCTTCCCCTCCCCTGAGATCTGAAGCAGAGGGGCTGCAAAAGAGTTACACCTGGTTGTAAGCTGAATGTGTGAATTAAGTCAGTTGGCACCTGGGCTATGAAACCTCAGGTGCCTGTGGGAAAGGGAGATGAGCCCTTGTCCTCTCAAGAGCTCCGTGCCCCCCCTACAATCCTTGGGGATGGCAGGAAGCAGGTAGGAGCAGCAGGGAGTGAAAGGCTATTTACCTGTTGGGGTAAGGATATCTGGGATCAGCCCAGCTGGGGCTGTGCAGGTTGGGGGCCTGGATGGAGAGGAGGGTGCCTAACCTAGCCTGGGGATGATGAGGGTTTGGGATCAAGCTGGGCTAGCAGCTCTGGCCCAGGGGCTGCCTCGCATGAGGCTTTTGGTGCCTTGTGCCAGTGTGTGCCCCAGCAGCAGTGGTTTGTGCTCAGTACACACTCACGTCCCCCATCCCAGCTGCTGGCAGCAGGCCAGGCTGTGGTGCAAGGGGTGTATCCCAACATAAATGTGTACAAAGCATCAGGGACACCAGAGCTGTGAATTTGGTGGTGCTGATAATGCCCCTGGCCACGGTAGGAGGAGAACCCCGCTCTGCAGCCTCCTCTCAGCAGTGGGGAACACGTGCTCCTGCTTGCACTTGGAATGGTTTTGCTGCTCCTGTAGCACCTGGGGTTTCTCTGTTGTGTAAATAGGTTGGGAAATGGAGGAGGGTATGAGTTTAGGGCTATGCAACATTTAACTAGATTGTTTTGCCCCAGACAAATGTTAGCCACAGCTTTATGGCTGCATTCTTGCTTCCTCACTCTGCCACTGCTGTTGTCTGACTTTAAACATATTTTACTGATTACTTCCTCTATTATTTTTTTTCCAGGCACCAAACTGAAGTTTGCATAACTTATCCCTACTTATACAACCCCCTATTCATTTTTTTTTTTTTGCTGGGAAACAATGTGTGTTTATTTTTCTTTCTTTGTCCTTTTCATTGGGGAGAATTTATCCTTTCAATGTGCCATTGGATTTGTCTTTCTTTTGCAGTTAAGTGATGGACATCTGCTGGCCTCTTGCTGTGCCCTGGTTCTGCTTTCACACTCTTGCTTGCCAACATCAGTGCTAAAGGTAATTTGTCACAGCTGATGTGAAGAGGTGTGGAGGTACTGGCTGCCACGTGCTGAGGTTATTCGTGTTCCTGTCATTTCTAAGGTTGCTGGCTTTGAATCTTGGGGTTTGGTTCTCTCCTGTGATTAATTTGGAGAAACTTCGGAGATTTCTGATAGCTGGTACCTTTCTATGTCTTATTTCTTCACCTTGGTAGTACAAAGTGTTGAGTTACTGTTATAAAAACTAGGAAGAAACACAGGACTTATTAACTGGTTTGTAAAATGGGCCAATTCTGAAAGCTTTCAGTGAAAAAAACCCTAGAAATGCAAGTGACCTGCTATTGTCAGAATATGGCCATATGTGAGTCAACATCTGTTATCTCCCACACACTGATTGCTTACAGCTGTTCCCTGATTGTTGCCAGAGTTTGCAATGACATTGTTGGCACCTTAACGTGCTGGGGACAAGGTCCTAGGGAGAGGTTGATGGAGGAGCTGTGGCTTGTTATTTTATATCTCTAGTTAATGCAGTAATGTAACCTAAAAGATAATGGGAAGAGCTCTATAACATATGCATTGAGTCTTGGGCCACAAATGGTTCATGGCAAGGCCAGGCCAGGCAGGTCACATCCTCCCTTCTACAGAGCACCTGCACATGGCAGAGGCAGCAGCAGCCCCTTGCAAAGGGCTTTTCCAAAGTAGCTTGACTGCTTGGAAAGTCAAATGTTTTTATAAAAACTCTTCTGAGAATAGCAGGGTGCTTCAGGACATGCTTAAACAACTGGTGACTTCCAGCTGATGATTTTGCTTTAATTTGGGATTCTCTCTCCACCACACATGGCTATTTGTGATACTATAATGGATCCCTAGTGGGAGGGAGCCTCACAGTACACATGTGAGTGTGACAGCAGGGAGAAGTGCCAGGCTGGCTCTTTACAGCCAGAAAACAAGAGTCCTTGGGAGAGAGTGGCTGTTCAGGGGCTTGTGGAAGCCACTGTAGCAGTTCCTGGACGTGCCTGCACCTGCAAGGAGCAGTTCAGTGCTCTGCTTGACTTGATGCCAATACTGACCTCTGAGTACACGTGCTCATCAGAGAATTGCTTCCCCCTGTTCAAAGCAGGCCTTTGCTATTCACCAAAGCATGAAAGAAGATGGCAATTAGGTGTAAGAGGCCTAAGGTTTCAGGAGGGTTGTGAAGGTAGGACAGATGTTCTCCTACAATGACTTCTCTTAGAGACCTGAACTATTTTATTGCTTACTGAGTTTTTTACACCAGGCTAGCACTGATTGCACAGAACAGCACCTCCTGCAGAGACACAGGCAGCCAGAGCCAACTTGCATCAAGCACCTGCAGTGGTGGACACACCTTCCTTTTCCAGCCCCTGCCATACCCCCAGCTTGCTTTTCTCTATACCACTTGATTAATTCCACTAGCACCTTTCCCCCTCAGGGTAGTAGTGAATGCCAGAAGGGGAATGTTTGTGCACAGCACTACAGAGGAAGAAGAGGTGTAGCAGAGGGAGAGAGCATCCCTCAGATCCCATTCTGAATGCCTGCATCCCAAAACAGGGGTGGAAGCTGCTTATACAGCACCTCTCAAGCTGCTTAAAGTTTAGTGGGCAGGTAGAACTACAGCTGCATGTTTTCAAAGGCTTTCAGGAAGATGTCCCAGAGAAGCTGTTTTCTCTTTCCATAACAAATAAACCCATGCAGGAAGCACTACTGAAGTTCTTTAGGCATAGTCATTTGACATGAGGGCCATTTAGCTGTAGAGAACTGTTTTATTCCATCAAATGCCCCCCCTGACACTTCAGTTCCAGTTATGGAAGGGACACAGAAGCACACAAAAACAAATGGGCATCATGGCTCTAGAAATTTATTTTTAGAGCATAGTGCTTCAACTACAATTAAAATACTTGAACAATTAAAAAATGCTACTGACTCAATACTAGAGCTGGACAACAAACTAAAATTGTTACTTTCATGCACTGACAGATACTAGTTTGCTCATGCCACTGAAGTAGGCTCGTTCTCGTTCACTCATCACTTCAAAATGCAGGGGTCGTCTACAGAAGTTGCATTCAGCTGAGGAGTGTGGTTTCAGCTCCAGACCAACATCCTTCCACGTAGCCAGCAGTTTTTCTGTTAAGAGAAGTTTATCAAGATCAAAGCTTAAGACTGGATTGCTTTAGAGAAGCAGAAGTGCCAGCATATTTATTCTCCTAACAAGTGAGCAGGGATAATAGGATTTCACTCTGACACAATCTACCTCTTGAAACAACTGGGCTGCAACTACGTCTCAGCTATCCTCATATCACCTCTCCTGACAGGATCAAGAAGGATCTACTTTCTCTGGACAGATCCATGTCTAAGACAAGCTAACAGCTTGGCTGAGGATAGCTGAGTTTGGGATCCACATAACATGTGAAGATTGGTTTGGACAATGCATGAGCACTGTCTGGGTACATGTCTGCACTGGTCTTGCACCCCTCTGCTCCAAGTCACGGTGCATTGCCCTTCACATCTCACACTCCAAGCAGGGAAGTGTGCAGAATGTGCGGCAGCAGTGGAAATACACTGTCCAGCTCATGACATCCAAAACTCAAGCATTTCCCAGTCTCATTTTTTGTACAAAGACTGCACAAACAGGCAGGATCCTCACTGCACTGATGCAGGAGTCCACTCACCGAGAAAATAACTCATCATCTGAGGGGTGTGGTGAGGTGTAGGGGCAATTCGGAGCAGCTCCTCTCCGCGGGGAACCGTTGGGTAGTTGATGGCTTGGACATAGATGCTGTGCTGGCTCATCAGCTTGTCACAGATCTCTGTATTTTTAGCAGCATCTGCAACCTGAAGTTCAAAATATTAAGTTACAAGATCAGACAAAAGATGAGAGTTGGTAAAATTGTCAGCCCAACTTAGCAAGCCGTAAGAATCCAATGGGGCTGGTAAGTGACATGTAGGTCAGAAAGGCTTAAGATCTGTGTTGCAGAGCACTCTGGGCATAAGAACATCACTGCAGCCTAGGCAGCTTAGCTGTTTGTAACCCAAATCTTTTCACTAGCTTGTAAGCAGTTTCCCTATTTTCTGTATAGTTACTGTATGAAACCCACAGTTTTTCCCCTGTATTTTATATTTACACCAGGCTTAAGCTTAAGCCAGACTCCTGGCACATCCCTGCTGAGCAACAGGGCGAGTTGGAACTTTGTGAAGGCAGTAACTAACACCTGCTGCTGTAACGTGCTCACAGACAGCAAAACGAGCACCACAGCCCTGTGCTAACAGCACCCCCAGTCCTCACCCTTATGGGAATGATGTGGCTGGGGCAGTGCACCACGGGCAGCCCTGCATCCATCAGCATCTGCCTCATGAGCTTGACGTTGCGCTGGTGCTGGCGCCTCAGCACCTGCCCCTCGGCGCTCTTCAGCGTCCGCACGGACTCCAGGGCCCCTGCCAGCAGCATGGGGGGCAGGGAGGTGGTGAAAATAAACCCGGCAGCGTACGAACGAACCGTGTCTATCAGAGAGCTGGTGCTGGAGATGTAGCCTCCCACACAGCCAAATGCTTTGCCTGAAGGAAAAAAATAAAAAATAAAAAGTAACTGGACTTAATTCTTTCCACCTATTGGAATGACTTGAAGTATTGGAGCTTTACACTTGCAGGAATGGGTTATTCTGACCACACACGTAATGCAGCATGGCATGCTCCAGCTCCTCTCTTGTATTTACTCAGCACATGGTACAGCTTTGTTTTTAAGCCAAATCTTGATAACATGGATCTAGTTACTGCACAGCAAGGACAGCTCATGCACCTCTCAAATACAACAAGTTTTGATTTTGGGGAAGACCGTACAAGCCCAATCATCAAGCAGGGACTTCAACAGTGACCCCATGCGATCAACACTAAGTCTCTCAGCAGATTTAAAATAATCTGTTTCAGAGATGCTAAAAATAGCCCGTGCTCCTAAGGAGCACAGAATGCTGTTACTGTGATTGTGCAGTTGATACCAGCCCTCCTTTCCAAATGTCTGGAGTGCAGAACACAGCCACAGGCAGAACTAGGGTGTCTGGTGAACGCTTCTGTTCCTATTAGGTTGTAACCCAGGACTTTTAAGTTCCAAAGGGCATGAACTTTCCTAATAAATTTTATTCATGTTTTGAAAGCTGTTGAAACAACCTTCCAATATGCAGCAGCAAACTTACTCCTGAGCCTGCATTCTACTCAGATAATAGCAGTTGCTTCAGTACTTGCCAAATCTCTTTACATAACTCCCCATCTCAGGTTTCTAGATTAGGAGCACTCCATTTCACATAAAGGAACTAAGTACTACTAAATATAGAGAACTGCTCTACTAGCATTCTCACCTGAATTTCTTTTTGCGTTGTATAACATGCCACTGGAGGACTTTTTGCTAGCTTGCTTAAAGGAAAACCCCATACAAAGCTACCATAATTATTTCTAAGGCAGTGTAAGTAGCTTAATAGAAGCTTTTCAAAAACTGTGGGGCACACTTAAATCCCTTGGGCTTTTTGAAAAATCCTAGGCCCCAGCAGCCCTTAGCAAGTTTATTTGACTAGACTGATTTTGAGTGGGTTAGCTCAGTTTGGCTGCTCAGCAGCTTTGTTGCCTCAGCTCCTGCAGAAGTGCCAGGCTGTGCATACCAAGCGTTCCAGAGATGATGTCCATCTTGTGCATGATCCCATCCCGGTCTCCTATCCCGCCTCCTCGGGCTCCATACAGCCCCACAGCATGCACTTCATCCACAAAGGTGATGGCCCCGTGCTCGTGGGCCACATCACACAGCTCTTCCAGAGGACAAACAGCACCTAGGAACCAAAACAGTTTAGGATTTTTTTGTATGACTAAATAAACCCCAGAAGTACCCCCAGACAACCCCTATAGCACTGTACACTTTGAAACCTAAAACACAGATGATTTGAGGACTAACTGCCCTAGAAACAGACAGGAGGCTTTGATGTCAACTTACCATCCATTGAGTGAACAGTTTCAAATGCAACAATTTTAGGGGTGGATGGATCAGACTTTTTCAACAGTTCTCGAA
This sequence comes from Pseudopodoces humilis, assembly GCF_049639895.1. NCBI lineage: Eukaryota > Metazoa > Chordata > Aves > Passeriformes > Paridae > Pseudopodoces > Pseudopodoces humilis. The sequence continues at coordinate 6,609,983 of NC_142212.1, read as the reverse complement.
GATGGTTGACATCGTTATGGCGAAATACATGTTTTGGCACCCTGCTGTTACGGATCCCCTGGATCATGGAAGCATGGTTTCCAGAATCAGAGTAGATCTCACAACCTGAGGAAACAGCCCAGTTACATTCTAAGTACAGAAAGCATTAAGTGATTTCTAGAATTGCATTATGTATGGGAAGAATTCAGGAAACAAAGCTAGCTAGCTTGCTCTTGAAAGTAATGCTTTTGATCAAAAAAGCAAGTTACAGATCATGAAGTAAAAATAATATTTGAGGTTTATTTTAGGTGTTCAAATTAACACAAGAGCTTGAGAAAACAGTTCTCTCACTCTCCTAACTTCTGAAGAGAGAAGTTCACCCCTTCCAGTGGGAGGACACTAAATTCCCACTGCTTCATTCTCAGGTAGAGTTTAAATGCCAGAACAGAAGACTCTTGTCTAATTCCTCCAGCAGTTCCCAGTTCATAGATCTCAATCTCAGTAGGTTGATAGTATCATTTGTATTGAACATAACTTGAATATGGTATCAAAAGCAGCAAACCATACTCTGCCAATGGATATGGGTGAATCCTCACTTTGGACATCTACCCAACAGCTTGGGGCAGGGCTGTGTTTTTGTGGCAACAGAGATGCAATCTGAGATCTTACCTGGGAGCATTTTAGCTAGAGTGAAGAGAGTGGAGTCATTGGCTACAAAGCAAGATGAGAACAACAGTGCTGCATCTTTTCCATGGAGATCAGCTAGTTCTTTTTCCAAATCGACATGGAATTTACTTGTTCCTGATATGTTTCTTGTGCCTCCTGCTCCAGCACCGTGTTGTTTCAGTGTTTCCCTAAAGAGGTCCCAAGAGAGGAATTAGCATTGCTGTGGGACACACAGAAGAGTAAAGGATCATTGCTGAAAACATTCTGGTATATTATCAGGACTGCTCTAAAAAAAACTGGCAGCAAAAAAGCAGCTGTTGGGTCTTTGAGCGACCTGCACACTCAGGAGTCCAGTAAGGTCAGAAATCAGTGACCAAATACAGCTGCAATATACCATCCAGTTTATCTGGTAACATTTTGGGGCTTCTAAGGAAGATCCAAGGAGCACAATCAGTGACCAGTACACACAGTGCAGCCTTGGATCTAACACCAAGTGACCCACCCCAGCTCAAGAAACAAGTGTTGTCTTAACTACATACCCAGAATCACATCAGAAGCAACTTATGTACACGACAGAAATCAGCTTTCCAGAAGCCTTCCCACAAACACAGCTTGAAAACGCCTCTTAAGAACACAGCACTACTCACATAACTGCCCCACAGACACGAGGGTGCCGGCTCATGCCGAGGTAATCATTGCTGCACCACACAGACACCTCCTTTTTGGTGATCAGGGAATCAGTGTAGTCGTCTGCCATGGGGAAGATCTGTGCCTTCCGGTTCACCGTCTTGAACACTCGGTAGGTGTGATCCTTCTTCTTCTCATCGATCTTCTTCTCAAAGAACTGATCATACTGGAAGGTGGAGACAGCTGAAATGAGACAGAACCTTCAGCACACACAAAATCATCACAGCAGACCAGGCCTCTGGGGGTTTTGCCAGACATTCTTACATTTTGGCAAGTTATCCTGAAGCAGATGAGAGACACTTTCCGGTCTTTGCTTCAGCATAATATCCTTAAACTTCTTGAGCAAGCCACTCTGCTCTTCTCCCTCAGTCTCAATCTTTCTCACAGTGGAAGTACTTGGTATTTTGGCAAATTCTGTACCTACATTGTAATAAATTCCAGTGAGTTTGGTTTGAAGCAGAGTGAAGTAAGTTGAATTCAGCAAAGCAAGCATTTTAAATAAAACTGATATTTCAATCTTTAGGAAGGACATGCCCAAAACACCACATTGATCCTGCTAGGATCAACTATTTCAGTTGCTTGCAAATTTGCATTGGACAAGACAGAAGGATCAGCCTTGCTAATTAACCACAATACAACAGGCAATTTCCTTACAAGACATTTGGTTCATCATGACTCAGAGAGCCACACTACACAGCTATAGCATTTATCTGGAAGGATTGGTACACACTTAACTGAAGTCAGCTGCTTCCTTTTTGTTCTGTTAGCACAGATTTATTTTTTTAAAAACTATGCCACAGAAGGCAAACAGAAAAGTAAAATAAGCCTCCTGAGACAGGCAGCAAGGCTTTACTGATACTGCTGAAAAGTTCCTTCCTTTGAAGGACAGCCCTTCCGCACTACCACTGCAAGCCAGCCAACACCCTTTAGTTCCATAAACACAAAAATACAACCCAAAAACATTTTCCTGCTTTCAAGCTTGGATTTGTGCTGGTACTTGCCTGATGTCTTGACACTTTTCTCTGTCTTTGGATATGAAACTTTTGTCTAAACCAGCACCCTGGCAAAGCTCTCTTCAGATCTAAGCACCTGCTTGGGTGCGAGTGTAACAGCTTGACTCCCACATCTAGAGCCAGCCAGCACATCAAAATACAGCTCACGTTATTCCCACATCAAAATCCCCCAGGGAAACCCTGCCCAACGTCACAGGTGTGTCATTAACACATACATTCTCCAGCAGCTTTTTCCCCAGCAGTCTCCCATAAAAGTGCATCATTTCAGTGATGCCTGTCAGACCTGGCATGCTCCAGAGCCAAGTCAGGCACCAGCAGCTCTCGGGAGGAATCACTGCTTCAGTGCACAGAGAACATACCTTTCCTGTCCACCTGCATTTCCTGCACATCCTCCTGCAGCTCCAGGCTGGCTTTGCAGAAAACATTGCTGTTCTTGTGATTCATCTGAGCTGCCAGGAATGGGCATTTGGTAGCCGTACTCTGGCCAGCGCTGGCAGGTGGGTGGCCAGCGGGAGGCTGGGTTCCGTCTCCATTCTGCTGGGCTACTTCTTTTACATTTTTGGCCTCTGAAATGGGGGCAGAGAAGAGGAAACACTTCAGCCTCATCATTTCAATACACTAACTTTTTTGATCCATTACTTTCACAATTAATTTGGCAAGCCCCATTCAGAACTGTTTAACTGAGCAGTCGTATTTTATTTATACAAGCATAAAATCCCAGTAACACCCAAGGGACATCGGATTTAAGATGCCAGATCTAGCACTGTACCCTTTGAGGGCAAAAATACCTCTCTTTCACTCCCAATGGCAATATTTAAGGAAAAGATTTAAGGAAAGACTAGATGTGGCTCTAAGTGAAATGCTTTAGTTGACATGGTAGTGTTCAATTATAGGCTGGACTCGACCTCAGGGGTCTTTTCTAACCTGTGATTCTGCGATCTTTCCAGGAGTTCAGAGATTTTTCAGCCATACAGCTTCCTCTGCTGCAAGCCTCAGCTCCTTCCCCTGAGCGCCTGGGGAAGAATTCCCCAAGGAATGTTCCCGGGGGGCGTGAGCGGTCACTGTACAGTGAGAAACAGCACTCCGAGATCCAGGATCCCGGATCCCCACCCGGGGCTCGCCCAGGACGCCCCATCAGGCCGGTCCCCGATTCATGCCACGGTCACAAATTTCGTTACCGCGGACATTTCAAGGATTAAGCAACCTCTGCCTCAGCGCTGCCTATTCCAGAAGTTTCCCCCCGCGACATGCGATGTCTGTGGTTTTTTTTCCCCTTCAGGGGGCCCGTGACGCTCGGTTCGCTGCCGGGGCCGTACTCACCGCGGCGGCCCGCGGGGGTCTCCTCCTCCGCCTGCTGCCCGCGGGCGGCGGACGTGGCGAGGGCGCGGGCGGCCGGCGGGGCCGCCTCCATCATGCGCGGGCAATGCTGGGCGTACAGCAGCAGCGACGGCCCAGCCTTCTGCAGGAACGCCTGGGACACACGGGCCAGGAACGGGCAGCGCCGCACTACCGCTTCCATCCTCGCTGCCGGACGGGACACCGGAGGTGACGGCAAAGTGACACCGGCGGCGGGGAGGCGACACGGGGATGTGCTCCCGCACTGCCGCTTTTATAGCCCCGGGGGCGCGGCGCAGGCGCGGTGGGGCCGCGCAGGCGCGGGAAGGGACCGGGGGTGGCGCCCGGCCGCTCTGGGGTGCTCTGAGGGGCTGGAGGCGGCGTGAGGTTGTGGAGAGACCCCTGGGGTTGTGAGGGGCTGGAGGTGGCGTGAGGTTGTGGAGAGACCCCCGGGGTTGTGAGGGGCTGGAGGCGGCGTGAGGTTGTGGAGAGACCCCCCGGGGTTGTGAGGGGCTGGAGGCGGCGTGAGGTTGTGGAGAGACCCCCGGGGTTGTGAGGGGCAGGAGCGGGTGTGGACGCCATGCGGGAATAGGGGCGCTGTGAGGGTGTGGGGGAGGCTGAGCCGCTCCCGCAGCGCTGGGAGGGTACGGAGGGGGCTTGGGTACTGCCGGGGGTCTGTGAGGGGAGGCGGCAGCCGGCCCTGAGCGGGGGCTGTGTGGGCATGGTCCGCATGGGAAGCGCTGCTCGGGGTTTCCCCAGAGCTCCAGGCTGTGCAGTGCTTGTTTCCCAGAAGGTTCGGGGTCCCTTGATCCCAGGACGGGAGATTGGGGGTCACCTCAGCGCGCCCGTTCGTGGGAAAAGGCGAGCTCTGAGTCCGCTGTGCTGGGGGAAATCCAGCGCTGCTCGGACCCCTCTCGGTTGTCTTCCTAAATGCACCTCTGACTCCCTGCAGAGCCCATGCCCGGGGGCTCAGGTGGTGGTGGTGATTATACTGGACCCCTAGCACTTCTACAGCTGGAATGAATCTAACAACTCCTCTGCAGGTGATGCTCAGACTTTCACCACTGCATTTTTGCCGGGTTTTGATGGAAAGAACAACAGCAAGAAATTAAATTAAACCCTTCCTTTTCTGGTTTGCAATGGCCATTAGAACTTGTTTGCTTACAGGAGTATTTGGTGTGTGTGGGGGGTAAAAGGAGTTCTCCTTACGTGTGTGGCCATTCAAACCACAGTAATGCTACTTCCTGTAAACACTGACGGCTCAAGTGTGGAAAGAACGGAGAAGGAAAAACGACAACGCAATTTGTTCCCTCATCTTGTGAAACAATTTCACAGAAGACAGGAATTGGGTAGAAAACCAAAAGCTGTCCTGGGCACTTTGGGGCAGGAGTGGGTTTAGTAAGAGGAGTGGAGTTTGGAGAAGAGCTTTCTTAAAGGTCACTCTTGGCTCTTTCCTGCATGAAGTCACATTGTGTAGTTACTAGAAGGTGCTCATGTAGCGTGAATAGAAAAATACAGAGCCGTTGTAGGACGGTGGCTGCTGAACCCAAGTTTGGCTATTAAAAACACTTCTAAAAGTGTTGGTGTCTTAGTTTAGGGCAAATTAGGAAGGAAAACTCCAAATGGGGATTTCCCCAGGGAAATGCCCCTCCTCACTAACTGGTCCGGGAAAAGAAAAAATTCTTTAGAGAGAAGTGGAAAAAGCTGTTTATTTAACAGAAATTGAGTAGTATTAAATAATAAAACTTCTTGCTGTTCGATGGGATGGCAAATCTAGGAGGAAAAAAAAGTCCTTTTCATGTGGTGTAGCTCGGCTCGCTCAGGTTCTTATCAGTCTCTCCATCGCTGGAAAGTGCCGAGGCCCAGGCCCCGGTGGGCCACAGGCGTGAGCTCCCGGGGTTTGGCTGGGTGTTCAGTCCAGAGCAGGCTTGCACAGATCCAAGGAAATTGGGAAAAAAACAAAGAAAGTTCCAGGGAACTCCTCTGCCTCAGCTAGCTAGAACTAACTAAAAGCCAGAGAGAAGCTCTGTCCCGCTGTCTGTCCGTGCTGCAGACACCACAGTCCAGGAGTGGGATGTGTGAGAGTGATGTTTTTCTTTAACACAAACTGCGCACTTCTTCTTCCCCCTCTCTTGCTCTCAAAGCCAGTCTTAAAGGTGCAGAACTTAATATATAACATAAACCAGACGATTGGGGATACCAGTATCATAAAGTCACCCCAAGACAGTTGGTTAGCATTTAGATATTGCAGATTAATCTTTAGACAACTCCTCTGTCAGAGAGAGTTGTCTGGGGGACAACCAGCAGGGTATTTGCCTGACCCTCTTATTCACCATTGACTCACTTTGAGGATGCTGCATGCAGTTTGTAAACTTTGGGATCTGAGTAAGTTGGTCAGGAGGAGAACCTCATAGTCAAATGTCAGATTTCATGTCAGCTCCAGTGTGTTACAAAGTTCTGAGGCAGGAAATGGGACAGGGTTCTGCCCTCATGTACTACTTACAAAGCCCTGAAAAAGTTAGCTGGGGCTTTACAAGGCAGGGTATGGGATTTGGGTTTTAGTAGGGCTTTTGTATAGGTGTGTTTTAAGTACAGTTCATTTCTTGCTTATTAAAAATTTAAGACAATATTATTTAAGAAGTATCAATGTTCAGATCTTAACTCAGTATTTGTTAATGTAGTGCATCATTAATGTAATGCATTGTAATGCCTTGTTAAACCAGATATGTGCTAGTTTTAATTTGTTCTGTAGATAAATGATTAAAATAGGACAGTGGTATTTGACCTCAGCCTCTGTAGCAGTTATGAAAGCAGGAGGTCATTTGGTAGTACCAGGATAGTATTTTGAATTATTAGTTCAGTTGCTCATGAGGAATTTTTTTTTGTTTTTTTTCCCCCACAGCTGGGTTTTGGTTAGTGTTACATGCCTCAAGTATTTAGCAAAATAATAGTTCATTAGTACTTCAAGTTTAAAGACATCTGATCTGTATTTCAGATTACTGCTGTCTGTGTTCCCTGGAACATCAGCATTTGACTCTCTACCCTGAAGCTTTGTATCACATCAGTTACTCTAAAAATTGAGGGAGCATCATGGCATTCTAACTTGTGGGTAACAAGTGTCTTTAGAGCACAGTTAATGTGTCTGGGCCTAAGGGATCACTCCTGTGCTTCTGGGGTTAATTGCAGATTTAGCAACAGAAATCAAGTCCCATAAGCTTGATTTATAGTATGTTGAGGGTATTTTTCTTTCTCCTATTTTTCCCTTAACACTTGTCCGTGATACTTAGCTCAGAGGGAGCATGTGTTTTGTTGTAAGTGGCACCAGAGAAAGGTGTTGTGCAAATGAACACAAATCTGCTGCAAGAGGCTGCAGAGCTTGTGTGCCTGGACACCTGCCACAGCAGGTTAGATCCCTCAGAAATCTGATAATCTTTCTTCATCCTGGTAATCTGAACAGCAGCATCTAGCCACATTGTAGGGCTGAGGGATAAAGTACATTAGTCTGCGTGGTTGCTGGAATTCAGAGACTTGTGGGTTTGTATTCAGAAGTGCATGTGAAGCCTGAAGAGCATCTGCTTTTTACACAAACATCATTCAAGGCTGGCAGCTGAGACGGCGACCTTGGCTACGATATGGTGATCTCCAAATGGAGCCGAACTCTAGGCTTTCCTGTCAGACTCCCCTCCAATCTGTGCTGTTAATCAAACCCTACAGTAACACTTCTTTTGAAGCATGATTTTGGTGAATTTATTTAACCTTGTACACGACAGGAATTGCGCAGAGCAACGTAATGACGTTAACTTGACCCTGATCTTGGTGGGCTGCTGAAGGAACTGTTCTTGTCAGTGCACAGAGCTGGCTGGGAGCTGGGAAAAGTCAGGAAAAGAGGTGCCTTGTCAACTGCTCTGCCAGTGCTCTCTCTTTGGAAATACTGCCAGAGCTTACGTGTTGAAGGTGAAGTAAATACTAATAAAGCTGCTGTTAATTAAAATTTCTTAGGGCTTCAGTGGATTAATTAAACGGTGGTTAAGGATGTTAATTGTGGCAGTGTATTACCGCTGTCCTACAGGGCTCAGGAGAAACTGGCATGAGATGCCACACGAAGGCTGTTTGCCACACTGCAGGAGGAGGACAGTCTGCAGCAGGGCCAGTGGCAGCCCAGGAGGGAACAGGGAGCTCCTGCTGAGAGAAAAAGCAGGCTTAGACTGGGGAGAGGCAGCAGCTACAGCAGGCAGGGAGAAGGAAGTGTTGCTTGGCAGTATGGAAAGGGCAGAGTAACGTGATAAAGGAGGAAAAGGGTTTAAGCAGAGGGGATAGCACTGGTGTGAGGACAAATTTTTTCAGCTGGCCCTGATAAAATTTAGGCCAGAAGGTGAGTAGTTCCTTGCTGTGGCTGTGTTTTGGAGCAGCCTTTAGAGCTGGTCCCTGAGACCAGATGGATTGAGCAGAGGAAGCTCAATCTGCCTGAAAGGCCTGTGTGTTGCAGTGCAAGAGGAAGAGAAGGGAAGACTCTGAGCTATCCTGAGAGCCTCTGCTGATTTTAGTTGTCTGAAGCCCATTCTGTTCTGATGATTTGTCAGTTTCTCAGCTAAATAAATGTTAAGGGAAAACAAGGTTAAATTCCAGAAGCTTGGGTGGTGGGTGAGAAGTCACAGAAAGTGCTTCCCACAGAGAAACTGAAACAGGGAAAAATCCCCTGCCACAAGATCAAGTTGATGTGTGCAGATGTCTATGGATAGGTGAAGACGGTCTCTTTCCATGCTGCTGGTTACCATGTAGGGTCAGGTGTAAGTTACCTTGAATACTTTTCTCCCATCCATCTTCTCTCAAGCACGTTTGCCCATATATTCCTGGAAATAGAACTTGGTTCACAGGCTTGTAGCATTCATCTGCCCTTGCATTTGTCTGCAGGTAGCTCCTTTCATAGAATTTTCATGAAATTTATGCTTTGAAGAGAGCATTTAGATACTTAGCAGAAAAGAACAGAGCCCCTCTCCATTCAGCCTGTTCAAATGAAAGGCTATAACTGCACCATAATTAGTAACATCTAATCCCTTTTGTCCACTTTTGAAGTCAGGGCTGTGCATATTCCTAATTTTTTCCCATCCAGTCAGTGTCAGAGAGGGCAGGGCAGAAAAACAGTTCCCCCTCCCCATGCAGAAACCCCTGTCTATATTGAGATCTGAATTTTCTGAGGGAGTGGGTGTGATCCTGACATCTGGATTTAATCCAAACTCAGATTCCAGGCTTCATCTGAGAACTTCCACCTCCGGTCCTGAGACCAGCAGTTCTTAGAGAGGATTTAGTTTATTTACCTTTTAAGGCAAAATTGGAGCCTTGTTATAGCAGCTGCACAGTGACAGTTCTTCCAATGCTGAATTTCTTTAACACGTTTCCTGATCTGGAGCCAGTGTCTTCTTTGCATGACAGAACAGGAAATCTCATTTCTTTCTACGACCCTCTAAGCAGCAGAGAATTTGAGCAAGTTGGAGGAGCTGCTGGATGCTGAGGCTCGTGTGCAGAGTGGCTGGGCAGCACCCCTGTCTCACTGACATGGGCCAGGCAAGATTTGTACCCATCTCATACAAACAAGCATGAGTTGTTTTATTCCCTCCTGTGATGGATCTCTTAAAATTCGTGGACTGCTGGTGGCCCCTCACAAGGCTGTTGGGTCAGGACATTTTTCCTGTCTGCCAGACCCCAGGAGCTGCCCAGTGATGTGGAGGAGTTTGGTTTGCTGGCCAAGTCCCATCACAGGGGCGTGAGTCAGGCTCAGTCTGTGCAGTGGAAACTGTTGCCACCCTCATACAAGGTACCCTGCTGTCCCACTGAAGGGCACCTCCCCACACTGCTGCTGCAGTCCACAGCCCAGCTGATTAACACATCCAGCAGTGGCTTATCCTAAGTCCACAATATCTCCCTGATGTCTCTTCAGTTGCTTCAGATGTGGAAAACCACATAATAATCTTTTTTTTCATCTTGTATTGTTGTGTTTGTCTTGCTTTGTGCAGCACACGGCAGGAAATGATACACTAATCCTACCAGCTACTGTGAGCTTTGCTGCACTTGCCATGACTTGCCTCCACACCCTTGTTTCCTCTCTCACACAGTTTTCCTCCTTCTCTTAGAAAGAACCAATAGACCCCAACCAGTATACCTTTAGTTATGGTTATTGAAGTTATTCAGCCTGTCATTTTTCTTGCATATCTCAGCCCTCACTTCTCCTCATTAGGTACTCAGGGAAAGACAGCACCTTCTACATCCAGTTTAGGAGTTTGAAATGCTTCCTCTATTGAAGGTGTGAGAGGGTGGGGAAAGGACTTGGATCTTTAGTCAGAGCTCTCTATAGAAATCTGGAACTGGAGTTTCCAGAAAGGATTTGTAGTCTGCTCCTCTCTATATAGGAGGGACAGATGTCAGAGGAGAGAAGTGTGTGTCTCTTCTTTGAATTTAAATGCTTTAGGCCCAGAAAGACACTCAAGTTATGCTTGTGTAGTAAAGCATCTTTGCTATACCAGGTATCTGATGAGAGCCCCTAGTGCTGCTCATACCTATGCTACTGTGGGCTTTGGCAGGAAGGTGGAAGTCAAAACAGAATGGGGATTTGTCCAAGTCCTTGAAATCAAGAAACCAACACACAGCAGTGAAAAATGCTGTGCTGGAGCTTATGAGCTCTCTCCCTTAAAGCAATGTCAATGTTAGGAGTTTTCTGTCAAGAAGTTTGCTAGAAAGCAAGGAGCAGACCTTATTCTTTCTTTCCCTCTTGTTCTCTAAAAATGTGCTGGTTTTGGCTGGGATAGAGTTAGTTTTCTACATAGCAGCTTGTATAGTCTGTGCTTTGGATTTCAGATGAAAACAGCATCAATAACAGAGGGATGTTTTAGTCACTGCTGAACAGTGCTTGTGCAGTGTCAAGGGCTTTTCTGTTTCCTACACTGCCCTGCCTGCAAGTAAGCTGGGGGTGCACAAGAACTTGAGGGGAGACAACCCAACTGGGCAGAGGGATATTCCACACCATACGACATCAAAATCAGCAGTTAAACTGGAAGGGTGGATGTTGGCTGGGGCTGTCAGAGCTCAGGGACTGGCAGGACATCAGTCAATTGGTGGTAAGCAATTGTTTTCTTTTGCGTCACTTGTTTTCTCTCTATTACTTTTGTCCTCTTTTTTAGTTATTAAACTGACTTTATCTCAAGCCACAATTTTTTACACTTTCACCCTTCTGATTATCTCCTCCATCTGACAGAGTAGGGGCTGTGTGGGGATTTGGTGCCAACTGGTGTTAAATTACGACCAAAAACCATCTCTCTGACTTTTCTACCTGTCCCATGGGCCTGCCATGGACACCTGAGAAGGCAGTAGCATAATAAAACTGCCCTCACTTCTTCCTAGTCACCACAGACTCAGATTGATACAGGAAGTGAAATCCTTTGTATAAATCAATGTCCTTTTTTTTATTTTGTCAAAATGAAGATTCCCTGACTGGACAGTTTTTAATCAGTACTATCTCCTGCAGCCTTTACATGCTGCCTTTCTGTTCCCAGGTGTAGCAATACAAGTAAGATTGCCTTTTCAGCCTGGGAATAGGGATAAAGGCATCCAGTGAAGTCCTAATAGTCACAGTACACTACTAGTAAGGCTCGTTGTTGTGGTTCGTCTCAGCAGACTTGTTATTCTTTTATGCATCTGGTAATATAATTTCCTCTGCAAAGATCAGTGAAATTCAGTGAAGTAAGGAGTAGCATTTCAGAAAGAAATACCTGCTGATGATGTGAGAAGGTGGGGGAAAATTCCGCTCCTGACTAGAGCCAAGCTGGGCATTTCTGTGTAGGTGTTATCCCATGAATGAATACCCAGTGAGGCAACAGAATGCTGTTACTTGGGTGGCTTTTCTCCTTATCCAGTTATTCCATAGCTTGAGATATTGCTGGTTGTGAGACAGTTTTAAGTATTGTCTTAGAGAAAGCAAGCAGTACCACAGTAAAGTGTAAAGCAGTTTTGAGCTGTCATTATTTCCATCAATGGCCAAGGAAATTTATCATTTTAGAATTAGTTATAGTTAATATTAGATGCTATAGTTGTACAGTCAGAATTAGCTCCTTGCAAGAAATAATCCAAAGGGTTGAGGTGAAGTGACAAAGCAGTAGAGCAGAAGGATGCCTCACATTTAAGTAGAGGTTTTCCAGACATGAAAATAGCATGAAAGTGTGTGGTAACAGAGGGTATGAAACATCACAGAGCCAAATTCTCCTGTGAGTGGAAGAGTCTGTGTAATACCACAGCCCGTGTATACACCAGAAAAGTGGAAGGATGAGCTTATGGCCCTCTTGGGGTCCAACTTCAAATGCTTCCACCTCCCAGTGTGCATTCTGCCTATGGTGTTTGCTGTGCTGTTTTGCAATAGCTCTTGTTGCTTAACCTGTGAGATGCAAGACATACTGCTCCTCATTATGCACTGAAGATTACACATAAAGTTAGAGGGTGGTGATAAGGTATTAAAATGAGAAGAGTGTCAGCTATCTGGAAGAAGGGGCCTTGTGCTGAAATATTAAGGGAGGAAATTAGCACATTGTATCTCCAAATCTGAACTTGAAAGCAGCAGATCAGAGAAACTCTGTGACGTATTGAGATTATTGGAGTATACAAGGCTTCCATTCCTTGTTTGCTTTTGTACTGAACTCTCCCAAAAACCGCCAAGTGCTCTGTGTGCACTATCTTATAAACAGCCTCAGTCATGCAAAGCTCTGGACTCTACTTCCAAGGCTCCCAGGCCATTCTGCCTGCCAAGCAGCACAGGCGGTACCAGGAGCAGTGCAAGTGAGGGTGCCAGGACAGCTGGTGTCCTGGGAGGTTTCTTGGGGTACTGTGACCCTGCTGGCAGCCTTGTCTACACTGGTTCATTAGACCTGATGGTTCTGCAGCTGCTTTGAACATCATTCCAGCTGAGATCTGTGGGACTAGAGGACTCAAAGGAGTGAGCTGTCTCTGGCTTGGTGTGCTGAGCAAACCCACTTGTGTTGTGTTGGCTTGGGGTGGTGGTAATGGTGGGAAAATGTGTTGCTCTTGTGTCTCCAGGAGATGTGGTAAAGAACTGCAAGCTTTTTAGGTCTTCTTTTCAGGAATCTTGCTGCTTAACTGGGGATGAGGCATGTGCTCTCTCTTGGAAATTCATCTTGTCCCAGCCCAGGGCAAAGAAAATCAAAACTGATTCTAGAGAATGTCCTAAAAAGAGCTGGAAGAGCAAACATTACATAACATAACAAAAAGGTTGAGAGGGATCAGCCGAGACATTAAGATTCAAATGGCAAAAAAACAAACCTGAGGTTAAGTCATTCTCTTTACTTCTGTGCCTGGTTTCTCATATCACACTGACTGGAAGAGCAAACCAAGGGAGAGTGGAGGGTTACTGCTGGCTTAGCACTAGTGGTTGACCTGTGTGCTGTGGTTTTACAGAGAGATCTGATGATCTTATGGGACTTTTATAAGATAATTATAATTATCTTTAATTATATTTATATTATTTTATATATTTAATTGTAAAAGATAATTATAATTATCATTAGATAATCTAGTCTCTTCAGACTTTCAACCTAGAAATTCCTGCAGACATCCCACAAGCTTTTAGGTAAACTGGGGTGTAGTTCTGACAATTTAGTTTTGTACTTCCTTATCTTCTTTTTTAAAGACCTCTAGTCTTGAAAAGTCTCTGCTTCAAAGTTTAACTCGCAAAAGCAATTCAGAATTCATGTTCTCAAAAAGATGCATTGTGTTTTCACTGTGGAATTTAATAATGCATTAATTAATACAAAATAAGAATAATTCAGTGTTACTCCAGATGATCTGTTGTAAGACACCCCTTCTAGGCACTGGAAGGATGATTGATCACATAGGGAGGAAGTACTGAGCCCTGTGAGACTGAGGTATGGTGGCTCTGTGTGGAGAGAGATCTCGGGGCAAAGGATAACTGATGGTTCTTCAGCCATCAGTAGCACCAGAAAACTTTCAAATTAGCTCCACAAGGCTCTCGCTGGCAGTGGCTGAAGTGTTTCCCCAAAAGCCCTGATGGCAGTTTTGTATTTCTTTGTAGTTCTTTGGCACTTGGAAATCTCCAAATACAGCACAGATGATGCAGTGTTGCAGTGTTTAACAAGTAGAGGGGTGGTTGGGTTGCTTTGCAGTGTTTTTCCACAGCCCATTCACTATTTAAAGGTTAATTCTTCTGTCTCTGATGGAGTGTGCTGAGCAATCTCTGTGTCCAGGGCAGTGTGAGGTTGGGTTTTTTTGTCAAGCTGAATTTTGTGAGGCAACAATATCTTTCAAGAAGTAATATTTGGGAGAGATGCCGTGCTGGGCAATGCACACTTATTGGCCAGGCTCTGATGTGGAGCAGATTTCATCCACTCCCACCTGCAGCAAGAATGAGCCACTGTAGTGGAGGGTAGGATGCTTGAAAAGGGGACAGCCACTGTTTCAACCACAACACAGGAGCCAACAATTCTGATGAGTGAAGATGTGCAAACCTTCTGGATCTTTGTGCTCTCTAGTGCTGAAATCCAGAAGGATCTTCAGGGCTTGTGTAGCACCTGGCCTTGCACTTTGATTGGAAGAGGTAGAGAGGAGGCTGGTGCTTGGCAGAGCAAACAGCTGTGCTGTTCTTTGGGGGGTGTGGTGGGGGCAAGCTCTGAGTTCACTTGTGAGCCTTTGAGACCATGGATTGCTCTGTGAGGCCTGTGCTCTCTGTACTTCTTTCTTGGCAAGGTGCTTATCTTTCCTGTGTTTATTTCAGCTTTGTTCCCAAAACTGCCTCCACAGTAAAAACCCTGTCAGGATTATTTACCATGAAGAACACTGAGATTTTGAGCAAGTAATTGAAATTTAAAGCTCTAATTACAATAGCAAATAAACCAGAGATGCTTCCTAAGCTCATATTTTAATTGGAAGAAGTGATTTCAGTGCATCCTTCCCAAAGTCCTGGCTCTGTCTCTTGGGTTTGATAGCCAGTGACCCAGTTTTCATGGAATGATCTCACAGTAGTGGAGTCCCTCACCCAGCTGCACTTGGATGAGGGAGAACAGTGCATGTCTACAGTGATGGTGCATATACTGTGAATTTGATTGTTCTGATTTTCAAAGTTTCCTTGGGTAAAAATACTGTTTTATATTTACTTGGCAGCTTTTCTCCTTTCTACTTGTCCTGGTTTAATTGTGTCTGTTCCCTGGTGTGCTGTCAGTTGTGCATGTTGGAGAATACAATGGCTTTGGGGGGTGGTAGTGAGCACAAGTGACACCTTAATAAGGGTCCCCAGAGACATGGCTTTAATACTAAGCTGCCCCCATCTCCCAACAGTTGTCAGTGTAGGGCTTATTAGTCACCCATTTCTCCTCTGAAGCAACTATTTTTAATGCTCCTGCTCTGTGCTGAGTCCTCAGAAGCTCTGAATGGTGTTGCTGTTTTTGCTGACAGTGGCTGCTTTTTAATTGCTCAGGTAGCAGAAGCAGGGCTTGAAAACTCAATCAACATTATCCTGTCTTATCTCCCTGTCACCAGTGGATTTAAGGAGATCAAGACATTCATATGGATCATGTGTAGAAGCAAAACAAAACCAGCTGTAGGTGCCAGGGCAGATGACATTTACCTAGACTGCTCTCCCCAGTGCCAGCCGTCCATGCCCTTGCCCTCAGTCAGTCTCTGCTCCCTGTTGGCAGGTGGGCTCTCCACTCTCATGGCCAGGGCCAGCTCTTTCTGCCAAGTGAACAACCTGCCTTTGCCAGCGTGTGACTCTCCTAGTGACAGCTGCAGTGCTGGGCCCTTTTCTCCGCTGGCCTTGATGCCCCTTTGCAGCAGCCAGGGCTGTGACTGCCTCTGTGCAAGCTGAGGCAGCCCAAGCAGAGAAGCTGGTATCTCTTGGCTTCCCCCAGAGGAGCTGTGGGAAGAAGTGACTTGGGATAGCACACCCCACCCAGCACAGGGACATGTAGAGAAGAGCAGGGCTGCAGGTGAAGCACAGCTCAGGGATCCAAGGTTCAGCTGTCCATCAGGATTTGGTACAGCTCCTCTGCTGAAGCCTCATGTCTGCCTGCCCTGGTCTGTTTTCAATCTCATCTCTCCTGTGTTGTGGATTATGTCAGTGCTGTTTGGGCAGAGGCTTGTAAAGAGCTCTGAGTTGCTGTTGCTTCCTCAGGGGAGATGGGGAGAGCCTGGTGTGTCTGCTGGCAAAAAGCTTGGCAGGGAGCAGGCTGGGAAAAGCAGCTGCTGCTTGGCTGGGGTCTGGCATTACCCCTGGCCTGCTTCTGTGCTTAATGAGCCACCTTATCTGTCATTTTCCTCATGGCAGATGGGGTCTCTTCAGGATTAATTAAGGATCATAACTGTGACCTAGTTACCAGACTTGCACTGTTGTCACTGGAGCTCACTGAGCCATCAGGCTGTTTGAGAGAGCTTCTTACCCTTGCCTGCTCTGGTTACTTGCTCTGTGTATCCCTCTGGGACTGACTCTGAGCCACAGGAAGGATCACATTACATTAATTTCTCTGATAGAGCCCTGCTTTACCTGTGGGTAGGTGACTCGCTGCTTCCTGCTTGCAGTGCCACAGTTGGTGTGGGGATTGGATATGCTGGCACTGACCTTTCACAGGAGTGTCTCCTATTCAGGAGCAGGGGAGAGATTGGCTGCAAGATGAGGGAGGATGGTGCTGGATACAACATCCTGAGACAGTCCAGTTCCATGCTGCCATATCTCAAACCATATAGATACTGAAAGGTTATTCCAGGACCTCTTTTCTCTTGGCTACTCAAATCTTTCTCATTTCTAGTTTGTGTTTTATTGTGGCAAGTCCTTAGGGATGCTCCCCATAAAGAAACAGCAATGATGACTAGAGATTGAGAAGTAAATTGAGTTCAAGCTCTTCTAACGCTGCTTTTCACCTGCCAGATTTTCAGGTAGAGCACTGTTCCAGCTGGCAGTGTCTCAATCCTGTGTTCCTGTGCTCTGCAGACCTGCTATAACCCAGACCTTCCTTCCGCCGGGGAGGGGTTTGCACCACAGGGTTCTCCTTGCTCTCTCCTTCCCTCCCGTTGCTGCTGGTTTGGTGGGAGCCTGCCTTGCCCAAGGGATTAACACACACAGCCAGGCCATTGTGTGAGGCATGAGCTCTCAGCCTCGTGCACAGGGACTGCACGTGGCCTGTATACTGTTCATGTGAGGGAGGTTTTTGTTCCTGAAGCTCCCCTCAGTCTCCCTGGGAGCTTTAAGTAGCCTGATGTTCTGCTCACAGTGTGTCCGTATCCCCAGTGGTATCCCAGCAGCTCCTACTGGTTTTGGATAGAGGAACATGAAGGAGGCTGCGGAGTGGGACCCCAGGGAGTCAGCACTTTGTCCTCAGAAGCCTGCCTGGTGGGGGTGCTTACCTGGCTTTTCTCCTCTGCCTTGAAAAACATCTCTTGTGTTCCAGTGACCTGCTTATTATGTAGGTCAGCATCAACTGGAAAAAAAAAACAATTTCAAAAGTAGGAGACATCCAGCATGAATCCTCCACACAGCAGTTCTTTCCAGAAAAGCATGGGAGGTTTTCCTGGGTGAGGTGTCAGGCAACATGGCCTGTTCTTTCACCCACCCTGGGCAGAGCAGTTGGAGAGGGGAAGCTCTGAGGCTGTAGGGATGTGTGATACCCTGAAAGCAAGCACAGTGTGCCCTGTGTTGAGGGAACAGTGCATTAAGTTAGGCAATAGGAACTTGACTTCAGTGATCAGGGGTTGTTTGTCCTTTATTGACTTCCTTGGGCTTGGTTTTGGTAAAGAGCAGGTGGTTTCTGCTGGTCTTTACCTTGGTCATGTGCCTGCACAGCAGAGACTGGTGCCATGTTGCTGGAGGAGCAGTCCCTGCTGGGACACAGCTGTCCTGCCAGGGTGAAAAGGGGACACAGAACAAGCAAATGCCTTTGGATGCCAAAAGTAAAACTGGGACCTCAACCAAAATTCATCTCAGTGTTGTGCTGGTGCCATTACCCTGCTCCACTATGCTTGTAGCATAGCTGACACCTTGTGATACCCACTGAGAAAAGAGAAAGCCCTTAGCATAAACTCCTGACTGTAACATAAGCAAGGGACAAGTTGCTCTGTGCACAAGAGGTTTGGTGAAGTCCAACTTCACTTGTACTTGCCTCTGATGCAGTAAATCTTAGTATCCCTCACTATGCTCACTTCTCTCACAAATCACCTACTAAATATCAGCTCAGTGGGAGACAACCTCAAATCTCTGGCAGGTGAGAGCTGCAGCTTTTTCTTGACAGGAGCAGGAACATAGCTCCCCTCTCTCCCTGCTCACTACGGTATTTCTTTCCCTTCAAGCACATAGAAATACCATGTTTTTGAGACAGCCAGGTTTGACAGAAGAAGCTAAAATCACTCAAAGGCTTCACTCATAATCAAGGTGAGGCAACACAATCTTGTAATTGTAAAATGAGATTTCAGTATGCTGCATTTTTGGCAATGAAAAGGTGTGTGTGGAGGTGGGCTGTGCAGTGAACAGACAGCTCTGCCTGCATCTGCCTTGCTGTTTGCTGGGTCCCCTCCCCATTCACCCGGCATAAAGCTGAGTGTTTGAAGCCTCTCCAGCTGCAGAAGGCTCCTGGCACCACCTCTTGTGCTTGGAGGTGCACTGACTTTTTCCCAGATCACAGGTTCTTGCAGAGCTGAACACTCTGTTTCAGATACAGCCTCCTGCAGCCTTTGCTCCTGGATTTATACCAGCATGTGCTGTGCTGGCTTGATGAAGCATATCTGTCTGTGACTGGACTGTCCTTCCTCTTCAGTGTCTTGATCTTGGTGGTTTCTATTTAGTATTTGAAGAGCTCTCTGCAGACCACAGCTCTCCCACTGTCTCACCCGAGGGTAGGCAGTCCTTGCCCCATCACACCATGGTAGTCTGGAAAAGTCAATGCAGGAAGCAGCACAGCAATGAAATTTTGAACAGAATGACGTTTTTTCACCTGCAGCAACAGGACATCTCCCATGCTTTGTGAACTCACATGGAGCAGAGCATTAAGGAAGCAGGCAGCAGGCTTGTGTCTTAGCTGGAGGCACTGCCATGTGATCTGCCAGTGTACTGCACACAGCTTGGAAATCTCAGTCAAGATGTAGGATTAGGGTACATTCCTAGCACAAGATTTTCTGAGTTAGCAGGGGATGGGTGCCCTGAGGCTGGGATTGTTACACTGGCTTGGTGGGTCCTTGCACAATGAGGCTGTGGTGTGTTGGAGACAGCAGAGTACTGGAGCTGTCATGTACTTGTGGTGAGAGTGTTGAGGGTGGCTTGTTATCTGTGCTTGGAGGAAGGATTTGATTAGAAACTGTCTCATAAATGTGTGGTTATTGAATGAGTTGTTCCTTTAGTATGCATGAGCCATCTCCACATACGTGACAAGTGCATCTGTCCTGGGCAGGCAGCTGCTCTAAAGGAAAGCAGATGAGCTTTCCTCATCACAAGCTTTTCCTCATCAAGCTTTTTCTAAATTGCTCCCTGCATGGAGCAATTCTACAACAATATTAAACACAGCAGCAGGGGTGAGTCAGGCAGATCTTGTCAAAGCTGCCCTATTTTTTCTCTTTTTGGTTTTATTATAAATTGAATCCACTATGCCACAGGGAACAGTGTTGTTCTCAGCATGACTGGTGGCAACAAATAGCCACCCAGGAAAAATATGTATTGTGTGGTAACTGGGAAGAACCTCCTGTTCCCAACATCTCCAGCCTATCTGGGGCTTGTTGCCATGAAATCATGGAGCTTAACTAAAGGATGACTGGGCTGTGAGAAAATCCTTTTAGCCACTGGTTAACTGAGCTTACTTGTGTGTGTCTCATTGTCTTCAGAAGTTGGTGGGACCATAAATTTAGCAAGATGGAGCGTCCAGCTCAGGTTCTTAAATGGAAAACAAGGCAACCTGGTGTTGGAATCAATAGGGATGCTTTCCTGCAAGAAACTTGGGTGATACTGTCCAGACATAAACCAGTCCTGAGATGCTGGAGGCCAGGTCAGAACTTATGCAGGCAGTTTGGGGTTCTTGCACATCTTTGGGAAGTGTCTGGTGTTGGTCTGGATAAGAGATGATGTTAGGTGGCCCTTGGACTTGATCCCTTGACATGGGGGCCTTGACAGCACTCTGCCTGGCCTGGGACTCTGCACAGCTTCCTGTTGTGAGAGCACATCTCCCATTTGCTCAGCTGTGCTTTGCTAATATCAAGATAAGTCTTGGTATTGTTCAAGGCAGGGTTTTGCCCAAAGCACGAACAGCAGTTTAACGGTTACTGTAGCTTCAGATGTTGTAAAACTTGTGGGCAGTGGGTGAGCTGTACTGGAACATGGAGAGTCTTTGAAGCAAACACCAGCCTGAGTCTTGGATAATGATTTGGGCTGCTAGCAAGTAGCTGTCCCACCCGTTACTTGTCTTGGAAGCTTCAGTTGTTCTGTGGAAAAGAAAGGGGCTCTTGAAGAGATAAACCACCTTGGCTCTTTGTGTTGCACTGAGCTCTCTTGCAACCTGGGGTTGTTCTTTCCTGCACACCCCAACCTGACAATGCTCAAATCTTGGCTTCCACCTCTGGGGTGGTGCAGTGGCCCCAGCACAAACTTGGCCTGCCCAGGGCAGGAATGAGTGAGGAACAGAGCTGGGCCCTGCTGGGCAAGAGAGGGAGGACTTGGAGATGACTGTGCGCCTCTGGTTGCAGGTTGAAGGAGGTAAGGAGGCAAGATGATGCCACTGGAACCTCAATGTGATGGTCTTAGCATGCCTCTGCTCTTTCTGCAGCCTGCAAAGTAGGGCCTTGCAGCCTCTGTCTCTATCCCTGCACAGCCTTGCCCAGACACTGCTGGGTAAAGCAGGCAGCACATCCTCCCTAGGAGGTGCCTTAATTACAACCAGACAAAGCCTTAAGGATCACAGCCTCCAAGTAAGCCTCTGACATCTCTGGTTGTTCAGCCCACTGGAGTGGGACCATGCAGGGAACTGGTTTCACAGCTCTCTTGTGCTGGGTGAGATCATGCTTGGGGGGACAAGAAAATATCCCAGTGTCCCAGCATGAATCAACCATCCATTCATATCCAGCTTCTCCGGCAGTACCAGGCTGTCCTGCACGGTGATGGGCTGCAAGGATAAAGGACTGACTCTCCTCTTGTGACAGGAGGGTTTATGCCAGGCAGTTGTGGCTGGCTACTGTTGGTGGTTGGAGAAGGAGACTTGGACTGAAGAGCTTCCCTACGCTCTGGGTGCTCAGGGCTGAAGATCCAGTCACTAGATCATAACTGTTCAAGTGCTTTGTTCAAGGTGTGGAGGTTCAGGCTACATCTCTAAGAACTGAAGAGATGAGCCTACAAACAAGAATCTTCTGATTTGGTGCCTTTTCAGATCTGGTTTTGCAATTCTCTTGTGTTTTAAATGATTTTTGCTAGGCTAGGATATGATTTGCTCTTGTCTTCTGTTTGCATTTGTTTCAAGCTGAACTCTGTGAGGGCACACTGTTGTACTGTGGTTGTGCTGACTTGCCTGCCAGTGGCTTTGAACGTGGCCATGCTTCAGTTCAGTGGAAAGCTCAAAGCACAGTAAAGCTTTTAAAGGTTCATAAGAGATCTCTGAAACCACAAAGCCAGTTGATAGAGACTTTGCAATCCACTGACGAAGAAACAGGCTGGCTGTAGCAGACTTGAACTGTGGCAGCCATGAGGAAAACTAATTATCCAAATACTAAATACATGAGGCACCCAGTTTCTTTAGGTCTGCTGTTTAGGGAGCTCTTTGCCTGGCAGAGGAAACAAAATTGCTCACCAAGTGGAAATGAGTGGAAAATGAGTGGAAAAAAAATCCTGTATTGCTTACAGCTATTTGCCAGTAGTGTAAGGCAGGAAAAGGTTAAACATTAATCTCTGTATAGCCTGTACTTTTTTTCACTTGCCCAGTGCTAATTGAGTGTAGCAATCTGAAGGGTGGATGGGACACGCAGTGCTGGGGAAAGAGGTGCTTTTGGGTGAGGATATAGTGTGAATGTCTACCTTTGGGGGGTATCCTGCCAGGCCAGGGATGCTGTTGCCAGTTAGGCCAAATGTCACTGAGATGTTGGAGTGAGGGTTGGCCTTGGCAGCCAGGGTTGCTGCTGCTGTGGTGTTACCCTGCTGCAGCCAGGCCCCTTCTGTACTGTGTGCCTGGACAGATGAGACGGTGATGACTTAGCCTGTGCTATAACCCCTGCCCTGCGTTTCTCCACGCCTGTCACTTGTGAGTCACTATTTGTTTATTTACAAAGCGCACGCAAATGGTATCAATACAGAGTCAGGCTGTTACAGACACTGCTGTTTGGACATCAGGCTGTGTTTGCAGAGCAGAGGCAGAGCAATTGCACAATCTGTGTAAGTAGTCACCTATTCCTAAGAAAACCACTCAGATATCTCAGGTTGTCTACCTGATCAGTTGTGAATGCCGGTTTCACCAGTACAACAGAGACCTCAGCTCAGCTCAGGGGCAGAGTTTTGTACCACACTGGACAAGGTGGGGTTGGCAGCAGGAACCTTTACCTTATGACATCTGGAGGTTATATCAGGGTACCTCTTTACAGTAGTAAGGAAATGTTTCTGTAACTGTGCAATAAACACATATTCAGCAGTAACAGTAAAATGATGCTTTTGCTGTTGAAGTTGTAAGATCAAGGCAGCCCACTCCAGATATGTGGCAGAAAATCTGCTCTAGCATAGTCCTCAGCTAAGATAACAGGCCACAGGTAGGTGCTCATTGTTTGGCATAGCTTAAGAGAGCTGGCAATCTCTGTTTATAATTAGAGTAAATAAACCCTGATGGAAAATTGTCATCCTCCTCTTCTTTGGGTCATTTTTATTCATGACTCCCATGCTTGCAACAGCAGTGTGATTAATTCTGTGCAAGGGATTTATCTAAGATGTCTTTTCATACGAGGTTGGACCATTTGCTTGCCCAGTGTTGTAATACTTTACAAACAAGAAGCAGAGCAGCCCTGTGTCTGCCCTCCTTGGGGATGGTGGTCTGTCTTTTCAGACTCACAAGAGACAGAAGGAGGAACGCTCTGAGAAGACATTTTGAGAAATGAGCCTGTGAAATCCCACTCTGCCAAATGAGGCTTTGTTTTGCACAAACAACACTGAACCATGAATACTTCAGTCTTGGCTGATTGTATGTGTCAAGTGAGTCAGAGCAAATGTCCATCCAGCTAGCAGCAGACTCTAAATGAAGATGCTGGTGTGCACTGTGCTCCTGGCAATCCTCTGAGCCAGAGGATATAGACCAGGAATTAAGGGGGAAAAAAAAAAACACAAAAAAACCCCCAACAAACAAACAAACAAAAACACAAAAAAACCCTAACAACAACAAAAACAAACAAACAAACAAAAACAAACAAAAAAATTGGTTAATCATTAAAAGAATAAAAGTTCTGGGGAACTCTGCCTTGATGAATTTTTATGAACTTTCTTAGTTTAAACCTGAAACTTGGCAATGAGTTCAACAGTTCCATGTCATTTGGAAACTAACTTCCTTAAAAGAAAATAGTGTATTTTTGTTCAATGTCAGCTGCACTTTCCTGCCCTCTAAACTCCGGGATAACATATCACACTGTCATGAAACTTGCTGGTCTTTAAACTCACAGTTTGAAAGCCATACGGTTTTGCTTTGGCTGAGTATCCTGTAATGTCAACAGCCTGCATTTCTGACATCTTTTGTCATGGTGTAAGTATTTATGGCAACCATGTTGTGCTAGAGAGAGTTTTTCCTGAAGGTCAGGACAGTTGCAGTTGAAACAGCTGATCCCTTCCTCTGCTGGTCCTTTACTGTACCTCTGCAATTTCTAAAAAATATTTGCTAATTAGAATAATTGGGGTAATTTGACAGAACTAATGCTGCCAACCTTAATTGTTCAATAAGTTGATTTAGCAAGTGAAGTAGTTCCCCCTTGCCTTATAGTTAGGACCTTTTTGGTGCATCTAGGTTTGCACCACTAGGTTTGGACCACTCTGCTTAAGTAGGAAAATAAAACTGGATGTTCTTAGCATGAAGTTCTTCTACCCCCTGAAACTGGACACCATCTCTCTTCAGATTAACACAAAATACTGAAAGATACACAATAAAAATAACAGGAGCTAGGAAAAACTGGCCTGCTACCTCAGCTCTTATTGCAAGTGTTCAGCCAGTGCCTGCACTTGGCAGAGGTACCGGCTTCTGTGATCAAATCAGCCAGCTTGAAACAGAGCTTGGCCATTCTCCAGGTTTAGTGTGGCACTTTACTGGGCAGGCAATGTCTTTCTTGTGCTCTGGGGAAGTCCCTCACACATCACAAGTTTCAGTGGATCACTTCCTCATTCTGCTCCTCAGCTTCTACTTGGCACAGGCTAGAAGTTGCCAGGAGCTTGACAACTGGGCAGTAGCCATACAGCCCTTGAACTGGAGCCAGCATGAAAACAGCTATGGCAGAGGCTGTGGGATCTGCTCCCACCAGCTGAGGGTCTGGTCCTTCTGTGCAGCAGTGGCTATTCACGGGACCAAACAACCCCTGAGGAGCAGCTGAGTGTGATGTTATTCCCCCTGTGCTCCTCCTGGCTGCTTGGAGCATCCTGAAGCCCAGCAGGTGTTTTCTGTTCACCTGTGGCAGGAGGCTGTAATAGATAAATATCTACATATTCAGCAGGCTGAGCAGGGTGGTTTGTGTGTGTCTCTGTTTAGGCTAGTCTGGACTTTGTCATGTTTTGCTGCCGTTCCCAGATGCTTCCTTCTGCACTTAATAAAGTCGGGTATGGCGTCACTTTTGGTTTTGTCTTTGGAAGAGTAAACAAAACAGAAGACCAAAAGGCAGCTACTTAAAACATATTCCTCTGCTGTGACTGGGGAAAATCTTTCCTTCAGATGCAGGCATCCACTGTTTGCATTGCTCATCCTCCTGGCAGGGGTTATGTGCTTTGTCTGCCTCACTTGGTTCAAGCCTAACCTTTCTGATCTTTCTATTTTTGAAATGCCTGAAATGCTGTTGCTTCCTCTCATGGATCCTGGTTCCAGCTGCTTACCACATGTCCAGGAGATGATGAAAAAAGAACTCATCAGTGGGTCAAGGTATGGTGCTAGACAAGAATGTGCTTGGCTTTGCCAGGGCTTGGTTTATCTATGAGACACATTGCAGGCCTGGCATTGAGCTGAAAGGTAGAGGCAGAGGAATGTGCTCTCCAAGAGGGAGTAAACCCAACCAAGAAATGCAGAGCTGGGTGGCTTGCAGTGGGAAATAAATTCTTCTGAAAAGGCCTGAGGTGTTGCAGGAGACTCCTACATCTACAGGCTTTTCCTATACCTCAGGATAACTCAAAGCAGCACAGCCCAAACTCACTGCAGCTATAGCACCTCCCTTTCTTTTTTGACTTGCCTATCTTCCTGTGAGAACCAGCACCTTTTTTCCCCTTTCTGCTTTCACAGGTTAAAACACAACATCTCACTTCCTGAAGGCTGAGTTGGGAGTGGTGGTGCTGTGATCACTGGGTGCTGGCTCTTCACCCCAGAAGGTTTGCCCTGCTGCCAACAACTGCATGTTGCTGTTCCTTGTCTTCTGTGAATACTTGGTGAGCTTCACCTTTGGAGTAAGCCTAGATTATTGAGGATTTTCTGGAGATAAAGCTGAAGTCAAAAGCTGAATATAGACACCTTTTAGGGGTCAGAACATGTTAGGAACTGGCTTGTTGAATCTGTGTTTTAAATGGATGATTCACATCCATTTGCAAAAGACTGGAGCTGTGAATATGTGAAACACAGTGAAATATCCTCTGATCCTCCAGTTTTCTAGCCCGTAACATAGTATTAAAGCTCTGTTGCAGCAGTTTGAAGGATGCACACCTAGATATACACCATTCTATAGTCATGTTTATACTTCTCCCTTGTGCTGCTGGTGACTCTCCCTCTGTTGACAAGCTCTTCATTCATTGGCATGACCATGACAAGCCTGCTTTTAGCACTGTTTCCAAACTTAGCCAGTGTTTGGAACAGATTTTTAGAACAGCAAACTGGCAATACTATCAAGGTGAGCTCAGGGGTTGTTCTGGGCTCTCAGCCTTCTGCTGGGTCTCTGTCACCTCAGAAATAGCCTCCCCTCTTAGACAGATGACAGAATGCTGCAGCCAAACTGCCTCACTGCAGTGAGGGCTGCAAGAGGGAGACAAGAAGCAGCTCAGAACTGGATACCAAAACAGGTTGTTTGTATTGATCTTTCTGGCATGAAGAGTGTTTACTCCACACAAAGGCTTGCTGCAATGTGTTTCTACAAGGAAAACCCTTTCCTCTAGCTTGGCAGAACTTTTCATATCCAATTGAAAGGTTAGCTTGTTACCAGGGAGCTTGTAAGGTGTTTCTCCAGTGAATCACAAAAGGTGCAGACTGTCAGGGTGTTTCTGCAGGTGTCAGAGGGGTGCAGCTGGAAAGGTTTCCAAACAGGGCACTGGGATGTCCCAGGCTGCAGCTGTCCCTGCTGCTCTTTGGGGAACCATTCCTGGGTGCAGCTGAACATGGCCCAAGCCTCTCCTTGCTCCCAGCCCTTCAGGACAGCTCTGTAGACTTGCTCAGGTAAAAACCCCGGGTTGGTTATCACTCAACAGAACCATATTGTAACATCAGCCCAAGCCTGAGGTTTCAAACCTAACCAAACCTTCCTCTGTCTCCTTCAATACCCAGGTTTGGTTTTTGGCCAAGACTGAAGTCTTAGTTATTATGTATTTTTGTTTTTCAGGCTTGAACTGGTTACAATTAACTCTCCTCCTCTGCATTTTCTAGCTTCTATGGTTCTGTTATAGCACAGCTTCAAGACTCATCCCGAGGTGCTGGAGGACTACAAGCCAAGAGTGGGCCACAAAATAAGAGCCCCAGCTGCATTGTGCCTGGATGAGGTGGTGGAGGAAAGCTGCCCCTCAGGAAGCTGCCAGGATCTTTGGCCTGTCCAGGGAACCACTGCTGGCATGGAGGAAGAGGTGTTCACACCAGCTCCTGCACAGGACACACAGGTGTCTGCTCACAGAAAGCCTGTACTTGCCAAGGTAACACAGCTAATCCCTAACACATGTCCCTGCATATGCAGGTCCTGGAGAATGCCTGGGATGTTTCATCTCTGTCACCACCACCAGCAGCCAGGCCCTGGCTGGCCTCCACCTTTGTCATCAGGGCTGGGCTGTCCCACATTCGCCCTGTGCTGTGTAGTGCAGTCCTTTGGGCTGGTCCCCTGGTCTGGCCTCTCTCCCTGATATCCACAATGACATTTCTGCAGGTGTCAGAGGGGGCCAGCCAGAAAGCTCCCCAGACAGGGCCCCGGGATGCCCAAGGCTGCAGCCATCCCCACTCCTCCCTGGGGACCCACTCCTGCTGCAGCCAGACACGGCCCAGGCCTCTGGTTGCCCACAGCCCTTCAGGACAGCTCAGTGGACACTGCTGGGCTCTGCACTCCCACCACTGCTGGCTCTGGGACAGAGAAGCAACAAGTTCCCTTCAGCAGTTTCTCCTCGGGCCGCTCCCCCTGCCAGGGCACTGCTGCCAGCCATCACTGAGATGTCCCCTGCAATGTCCCCACGGCACAGGCACCACAGTGATATGCCAGAACATTCCATTGGAACCCATAGTTAACCATGGCCAGTTGGCTTTTGCCCACTGACTGGGAGAATGAGATATGCCTGTGCAGGGTGATGGCCAATTAGGGAAGCTTCAGTTCACCTGTAAGAATAGAAAAGTGAGCTGATTCCCACAGAAACACCACCCCTTTCTGCTCCAGATGCACTGGGGCAGTGGGCTGACATGGCTTCTCCTGGCCTTCCAGGACAGGGGGAAACTGTGCCCTGTGACACTGCCATACAAGCGATGGAGGATGAGTGGGATATCCGGCCTGGCAATGACAGACACGAGACCAAACAATCTCTTGCTGTTTCCAATGAGAGCACAGGCAAAGACAATCGATTCTTGCCCCTCTGCTTTCCACAAAAGCTTTGGAAAATGCTGGAAAGTGACCAGTTTCGGTCCATTTGGTGGAGTGAGGGTGGAAAATGTGTGGCCATCAACAAAGATCTCTTCAAAGTGGAGGTGCTGGGCAGGGGAGCTTGCCAGCGGGTTTTTAACACACGGCACATCAAGAGTGTTATTCGCCAGCTGAACCTGTATGGATTCACCAAAGTGCAGCGGGATTTCCAAAGATCTGCCTCCCTGCCTGAATTCCTATCAGAGGAAGCAGCAGCTTCTGCTCACAGCCAGGTACAGCAGCTGCTCTGCACAGCTACTGATGCTTGTGATAATCTGAGGGGAGAGAGGGACCTTCATAGCAAATAAGGCCTTGCCATAGAACAGGTGGGGATGGGTGTGAGTAGTCTGGTTTTCACTTCCTTTTCAGTCTGTGCTCAGGCAGGTTTGAGTGAGTCTTTCTGACTAGTAGAAATGTGGGTAAGATACATTTCAGTGAGACCTGCTGAGTTTGAACCCGTTTAAGGGACAAACAGACTCAGTGTAACCTGATTTCTCTGAATGTCTTTCATTCCGTGTTTTGCTATACCAAATCTGAAACCTCCCTGTGGCACCCAATGCCAAGCAGATGCATCCAAGTATCATGGGATTACCTGCCTGCTCACATCTGCATTGAATCTGCAGAGAAATAGTGATATTTAGCTTTTGAAAGCAGTTGTTCTGTTTTGGCCCCCAGGAGGGCAAAACCTCAGTTGTGGTGATGGCTGAACAATGGTCACATAATGCTTTAGCCTGAGCTTTAAGTTCCATATGGCACTCAAAGTCCTTTTCCTTAGCTGTACTCCTCTTTTGCAATTCAGACTGTCCTAGTTCTTGTAGCTTGTGTTTTTCCAGTCTTGGAATAGTAGCAACTAACTCTGTTCCTTGTTTTAGATCCTCTACTACTATAACCCCAGCTTTAACAGAGCACATCCCTGGCTGCTGGGAATGTGCAAAAGGAGAGCTGCCCTCAAACAGAGAGCCCTTTGTGCAGCAGGGTTGGATGAAAGGCCCCTCCAGAAGTCCAGATGGTCAGTGTGGAGGGATATGCAGGTGTCTGCTGAAGCCCATCCATCTCCACTGGCAGCTGCTCCCATGCTTCTAGAGCCTCTTGGAGCACAGTATGGATATAAAGTCTAATAGACACAACTAGATAGAGTTGATAATAAACTGTTTGAACAGTAAACCTTCCTGGTTGTTCTGTCCTATTTGAACAGTGGAAAACTGTCTTCTTATATAACTTTGTGTCTTTAATGTCCCATTTGTACTTTAGTGGCCTCAGCAAGACAAATGTCCCAACACAAACATGACCATGTCACGGTAGCACAAAGAGGTGCAGCAAAGGCTGAGCTCCTGCTGGCACAAGACAGAAAGTAAGTCAGGAACTTCATTCTCTGTCTGAGATGTTGGAAGGGCAAATGATCTGTGCAAGGAAGCAATTGGTTTGGGTGGTGGGCAGTGGGCCCACCACTATCTGGTTCTGCCTGCTTCAGCTGGCTTGGAAATACAAAGAACCACTATCCCCTCACACAGCTCAATTCACTGCAGGAATGTCTAGCTCTAATAATTATAGTCTGTTCAGAGGGGAAAGTGCTGCAGGGGAGATGGTCAGGTGGGTGCCATGGAGTCAATGCTGGTTGGAACAAGGGCTGCCCTGACATTCTGCAAACAGGGGCAACCTTCCCTTCTGCATGTAAAGGCGGCAAATGTAACAGATATCTGGGGTTCTGTGGTCTGCTCTGGTCACACTTACCTGGCATTCCTCTCTGCCATGTGCAGGAATGGTGTGTGGGAAGGAGAGAAGCTAACTCTGGATCTTTAGGAGGTGCAAAGCTCCTCAGAGCATAGAGCTTTAGAAGAAGGACTGGGCAGTTCTGTGCTTGCCTGTGCTGATCAAACTCTTCTGTCAGCAGGAGTTTCTCTGGGAAGGTTGATGTCCCCCTGCCTGCTCTGTTCACAGTATGGCTGAGTGTTCATCCTTTTAGTTTTTCCCATGTGACACTTTCCACTTGATACTCTTCAGCAGGGTTCTGACTGATACCCTCCTCTAATCTGCAGAGTGGGGACCCAGCTTTGGGAAATTATGGGACAAAGAACTTTTCCATAAGATTAGAGGCTTAAAAGCCAAGGCCAAATGTGATCCAGCCCAGTGATCAGTGTTGTTTGGAAAGCAGCCCAATGGGGAGAGGCGAATACTGGAACATGTTTCCATGTTACTGGTAATATCGACCTCCTTTGTAGGTAGGTGGTGCTGGACCATGCAGCGTTACCTGCCCTGGCCAGGCCAGCCCCAGCACCGGGGTCTGTGTGGCAATGAACCCTGCTGGGTGTGGGTGCTGGACACATGCCCCATGAGTGAGGAATCCCATGTCCCAAAGGTCTCAGCTTCACTCCTGTGAACTCAGCTAGTGTTTTCCTAGCATCAGTTTTTTGTGCACTCTGGGCTCTGGATTGATGCAATTGTGAGTTCAGCAAAGCCTGAACTCTGCTCACCCCTGCAGACACCAGCAGAGAAAGTTCAGGAACTGAAAGCAGCCACCTGTCCTTGGTCAGCAAGATGAGCACAGCTGAGCCACCTGTACTGGAGACATTTTAAAGCCAGGTTTGATCTACATTCCTGTAACAGATTTTAAGATTTTATAGTGGCTTAAGGCACTAGAAACAATGTAAGTGGTCAGAGACAACTTCATAGATGCTGAGAAGGCTGCTGAAGGTATTCTGGCTGGATCCAGCTTGCCAGGTTTTTTCACTCCTGAATCCTTCTCTTTTAGGCCAGTTCTGGAAACTGCAGGCATATACAAGCTCCCTTTACTCCCTCTCTCTTGTATGGTTAAGAACTGTGTAGCCCCACAGAGGGAGTAGCAGTGTATTCCTCTTGTGCTTCTGCATGTGTCCCCTTGTCATCCTTCCCCTTAGCCCTTCAGCTACATGGATGAGCAGTGAAAGTAGTACAAATCCACTGCAAAGACAAGGCAGCAAATAAAACAGGGTACTGCAATTAACAGTGTGATTTCTAACTCTCTGCCTAGCAGATGCTTCCAATCTGAAGTAGAACTATTTTCTCTCGGCGTGAGAAACTGCAGAGCTTAGGCTTTGCAGCCCCTTTGGTTTACAACAGCAAAGACCCTCTGCATGCGGAGTGCTGAGGAGAGGAGAGGGCTCCCCCAGCCCTGTCAGCTGTTTCCTGCTGTTGCTACAATCAGCTGGTGTCACTTTCCTCCCTCTTTTCAAGGTTCTGATAACAAGCACCTGGGGCAGCCAGGTGACCTTTGGCTGAGCTTCCTCTTTAAACTCCCGTGGCTTTTGCTTTATTGCCTGGTTGTTACATAGCAGTAAAGATCTGTTCTGATAGCATAGCAGCAGAGGCTGCTCCCCTTCTCTTCTTATGCAGCATCAAAGCTCTCTGAATTTGCTTGAACAGATTTGCATTTAGGTCAGGACTTACTTGAGAGAAAGTTGGTATTTTTTCTTCCTGTCTTTTTCTTAACTCTGTAAGGAAGGGTAATAGCACAAAGGCAGGTGGGAAAAAATAAATGTGTGCTATAAATAAACAGGTTTGGCACACAGGGTTTATAATAAACAGGTTTGGCACTAATGACAAAGTCATTAGTAAGAGAAAAAATAACTGATGTGGTAGCAAGCTACATCTTCAGCTGATGTAAAGCAGCCTCTCCCTATGGAAGCAATGGGACTGTGTCATTGTCATCAGCTGAGCTGCTTGGTGGGTCTGCTCCCTTCTGCAGTGCCTAACCTGTCTGCAGCTGGCCCCTTCCACAGCAGCAGCAAAGGAGGTTGGACAACAACTCTGTGCTATGAATCTTCATCTCCATTCTTTGGCTCCTTGTAGCTGTGTGCCTGGGCTGCCTAAGTCTCTGCTGTGCTCTCTGGATGCAAAGTGCCAATAACAAGGTGGCTGTCGCATCCCAGATGGCCATTTCGACCTATGCCATAGCACTGCAGAACTGTTTGTCCAATGCCACTGCCTCATTTCCAGGATGTATTGGGATGGGACACAAACCAGCCGTGAAGGAGCCATGCTGGGATCGCGGGGATCATGGGGACAGGATGACCTTGTTGTGAGAGTGCTGCTAGCAACTGGGAGACCTGGGTATAAGTGCTGGTTACATTTTAGCGTGTGTGCATTGTATTCATCAGCTCCGTGTCTCTTGGAGCTTCCTTTGGAGATGGTGAAACACTTCTTCCCACCACTGGTCTTGTTGACCAGTGCTTTTTTTTTTTGTTGACCAGAACCTCAATTTTTTCAGAAAAAGTCTCATGGTGACTTTCTGAAACTTTGCATGCTGTCCCTTGGAATATTCTTAGAACTGTAAAGGTATGAGTAGAGACTGGTATGCTCAGCAGTAAGTATTAATACAGGACAGGTGAGAACTGGTGTTTGCAGTATAGAATTGGTAAACATTAAGTTTAGTTGCTAAACTTAGACCCATGTACTCTGGAGAGAAATTCAGGGCTTTATGAATTGGGCTTGAAGTCAAAGGTTAACAGTAATTTCATGCAAGAACAACTCACCTGAATTCTGGGTGTGTCTGATGCTCTGCAATAGCTTTTGCAGCATGCAGAAATCACAGCCTTGGCAGGGCTGCCAGTGCAAGGCTCTGTAGATGTGACAGAGGGGGCAGATCCTGGGGCTTCTGGTCTCTTTCTGATTCACAGTGATACAAATAAGCCCAGGGAATGACTTGCTGAGAATTACTAGATAATGCCTAGGTGGCAAGCTGGGAAGAGGCATTTGAAAGAGGCAAGCTCAGCGCTTTTACCACGCAGAGTTACGGTATTCTTCACAAAGCAGCTGCCTAGACTGGCCTGCTTCATCTCTAACGAAGCCGTGTTACATTTCACCCCGTTTTCCGGCTGGCCTTTCCCTCTCGCCAAGGTTCGTGGCCCCAGCCTGCCCCCCGGTGGCCACCTGGAGGATGGCAGGAGTCCCTGCAGCCGCGGTGGCAGCGGGGGACAGCGCATGGCCCGAGCGCCACCTCCCTGGCTGGGCGTCAGGAGGGGCTGGCTCCCAGGACCACCGCTTCGGAGGGATTGCAAAAACCCCGCCCTGCCCAAACCCCCAGCAGATAATGCCACAGGGATGTTTGAATAGCTGAACTGGGCTATTCAAGTCAACTCCACCGTTGGACCAAACGTGTGCTTGTTGCTCTCAAGGGCCCCTTTTATCCTCTTGACATGACTTTTCTTTAATTCTTTCTCTTGTGACATTTGCTCTGAACTCCCACAGATGAGAGTGTCACACCAATGATCTGCTGTCACCTCTGGCTGTTGGTGTTAGGCAGTGGCACCCCAGGGCTGAGGTAAGAGAAGTCACCATCCATGGTCACCATAGATGCTGCTTGTGTATTATCTAGAAGGCAACTTGGGGTGTTTTTTAGGGTGGTGGAATCCTGCAATTATTCAATTCAATTTCCAGCTTTTATAAGTGGGAGTGCAATCACAACATGTTTCTGTTTTATTATTTCTCTAAAATGGGTTGTATAAGATTCTTTCAGACCTCAAGCATATTTAGCATCATGTATATCTTCTTTTTTTATTTCAGTGCAGAGAAAGAAAAGCTAATACTCAAATGCCAAAGAATTTAATGAGGGTCGGGTCAGGCCATGCTACAAACTGCTTCAGACTTCCAGATCCAAAATCCATAGCTATGTGGGCAGAAAGGCCACGTCTGAGGGAGGAATGTATCTCTTCAGATGCAGTACCTCAAAGGGCAGGGAGGAATGCAGAGCTTCTCAGGCACACAAACGCCTCTGAACCAGCAGACTCTCTACTGTGGGATGGCAGTGCAGCAGGGAGAAGGATGGATGGCTTCCCTGAGACCAATTCATGGGGTTGTGTTCATGGCTCTGCATTTATGAACAAAGCATGAGTGGTTCAGATAAAGTAAACCAGAACATCTCTTAACCAGATGGCTTGAGTGAGGGCTTGGGCTTTGTTTCCCCAGCCTCATTGCTGGGTCATTCATGGATGGAAAGGAAACTACTGCTTTTGGGTTTCATGCCAGAAATGAAGCAAGTGTGTTCCCTGATTCATCTCTCCCAGCTGGCTTTAAATCCACTAGATAAAAAAAGAAAAGTGCAATCCTATTCAAGAAGTTTGCAAAGACAATGGGTTGACATCAAGGAATCACTGCTGCTTTGGGGCAGGAGATGTTAGGAAAAGGATTCTCCATGCTAGAGCTGCTGTTTCTGCATTACAGGGGTCCAGGGAGCCACACTTCTGCAGGTGTCAGAGGGGCCCAGCCAGAAAGCTCCCCAGACAGGGCCCCGAGATGCCCAAGGCTGCAGCCATCCCCACTCCTCCCTGGGGACTCACTCCTGCTGCAGCCAGACACGGCCCAGGCCTCTGGTTGCCCACAGCCCTTCAGGACAGCTCAGTGGACACTGCTGGGCTCTGCACTCCCACCACTGCTGGCTCTGGGACAGAGAAGCAACAAGTTCCCTTCAGCAGTTTCTCCTCGGGCCGCTCCCCCTGCCAGGGCACTGCTGCCAGCCATCACTGAGATGTCCCCTGCAATGTCCCCACGGCACAGGCACCACAGTGATATGCCAGAACATTCCATTGGAACCTGCTGTCTGTTGGTGCCGGTTGGTCTTTGCCTGCCAGCTGGCGGGACACAGCCAAGCTGTCCAGGGTGATGGCCATGGAGCGAGAGTTCTCGTCGCTGTGCTTTCCACAAAAGCTTTGGAAAATGCTGGAAAGTGACCAGTTTCTGTCAATTTGGTGGAGTGAGGGTGGAAAATGTGTGGCCATCAACAAAGATCTCTTTGAAGTGGAGGTGCTGGGCAGGGAAAGACAGCAGGTCTTCCACACATAGAAAATTAAAAGTTTCATGCGACAGCTGAATGCATATGGATTCACCAAAATGCAGAGGAATTTCCAAAGATCTGCCTCCCTGCCTGAATTCCTGGCAGAGGAAGCAGCAACTTCTGCTCGCAGCCAGGTACAGCAGCTGTTCTGCACACCTTGTGATAATCTGGGCGGGAGAGGGACCTTCACAGCAAATAAGGCCTCCTCGTAGAGGGACATTTGCAGATTGGAAAGAAGCCACTTTTTATAAGGGGGCTTATAAAAATGAGGGAGAGGGACTTTTTGTGCAGGCAGACAGTGTCAGGACAAGGAACAGTGGTTGTATACTGAAAGAGGCCAGGTTTAGATTAGATGTTGGGAAGAAATCCTTCCCTGTGAGCGTGGTGAGGCCCTGGAACAAGCTTCCCAGAGATCCCTTCCAACCCAAGACAGTGTGTGATTCTGTGATGGAGAGGATGGGAATGGGAGTGAGTGGTCTGGTTTTCATTTCCTTTTCAGTCTGTGCTCAGGCAGGTTTGAGTGAGTCTTCCTGACTAGTAGAAATGTGGGTAAGATACATTTCTGCTGAGTGTGAACCCATTAAAGGCACAGATTCAGCATAACCTGATTTCTCTGAATGTCTTTGCTCTGTGTCTTGCTGCATCAAATCTGGAACCTTCCTGTGGCACCTGCCCAATGCCGAGCAGATGTACTAAAGGACCAACAAGATCCGCCTCCTCATTATCTTCACTGAAGCTGCTGAGAAATCATGATATTTAGTTTTCAAAAGCAGTTTTTCTGCTTTTGAAAATTCTATACTGCTTTCCTCTCAGGAGGCAAAACCCCAGGGGTGGAGATGGCCTGAACACAACCATCACAAGCTTTAGCTTGAGCTTTAGGTTCTACACAGCCCTCAAGTACATGATCCTCTGCTGCAATTTGGAGTAACATTTGGGTTACCAGTCTTGGGATGATGGCAACTAACTCTTCTCCTTTGCCTGTTTTAGATCCTCTACTACTATAACCCCAGCTTCAACAGAACACATCCCTGGCTGTCAGGAATGTACAAGAGGAGAGGTGTCCTTACAGGAAGGGGCCTGGATGCATTAGAGATGGAGGAAAGGCCCCTTTAGACGCCCAGATGGTCGACCCAAGCTTCATGGAGAGGCAGAATGTAGGCTTCACACTGTCCTGAGGCAGAGCAGAATGGAGTTGGAGGAAATAGATTTGAGTTGGTATTAAACAACTGGAAGAATAAACCTTTCTCAGTTCTGTGCTCTTTGCACAAGCCCAGGGTGAGTTCCTATTTTGAACACCCACAGATCAAGCAGCAGCAACTGATCTCACAGCAGTTGAACCGCTTCTCGGAAGTGACCAGCACTGGTTTGTGGTACTCCCCTGGCTGAGATGGGGATCGCCTCCACCGGGCTCTGGGAGCCATTCGGCTCCAGAGCAGCAGCGAGGCAAAGGAGCGGGGTGGTTGGGCACTGAGCGGGCTGCCCAGGGAGCGGCACCAAGCCTGCCAGAGTAACTGATGTAACAGCGCCGGAAGGGCCTTTCCCCAACGTCCCGAGCCCCGTGGCGGGGCGGGCAGGGCTCACAGGAACCCGCTGCCAAGCACGGGCCCGCTCCCCGGCGCTGCGCGGCTCCCGCCCCGCGCCCGCCGCCGCGGCCCCTCAGGCCGGGCCCGCCCCTCGCTGGGCGGGGCCGTTGCTGCGGGGCGCGCGCGGCGCGGGAAGCGAACGGCGGCCGCGGGGCGTCATGGCCGCCCTGTGCGAGGTGAGGGGCGGAACAGGCGGTGTGAGGCCGCTGCGGCGGGACCGGCGCCTCCCGGGGGGCTGCGGGGAGGACTGCCGCTGAGCGGGGGTGGCGGCGGGGGCAGCCCTTAGGCCGTGGTGTCCGAGCCGGGAGGGTTGTGACTGCGCAGGGAACTCTGAAATGGGAAAGCAAGGCTGGTGCCGGCCCGGGAGTGTCTGGTGCTGCGGGGGGCTCTGAGGCCGGAGTGGTGGTGGGAGGCAGTGCTGGGCTTAGGGCGGGTTCAGTGCTAATGTGGGGTGGCATCGTGCAGGACAGAGGGGCTCGGGGAGATTAATGCTGCTGGTAGCTCGGGGTCTGGCGTGCTGCTGCAGCTGGGCTTGGTCTGTGTTTGTGAAGAGCCGCGCCTCTAGGCTGTTGGAGGGGCTCTGGATCTGCAGAGAGCTGGTGCTGGGTGCTGAGGGGTGAAGGCTGCCCTGTTCTGGGGCTCTGGTCAAGTCCTGGGTGGGAACAGGCTGTGGTGGGGATTGCCAGGGAGGCAGTGACAGTGTGTGTGAGGGCAGGGATTGAAGGCTGATCAGCCTGTCCTGAACTCTGGGCAATTTTCAGGTGTTAAAACCTCTTGTAATAGTTCTCTCGGCTCTTTGTTTTTTTGCCTGACCTCAGGCTTTTGTTGGCCTTTGCAGCAAGGTGCTTTGGGAAGGGTTGTGTGTCAGTCCGTTTTGCTGCAGTTCTCATTCCTCCTGCCTGTTTCTATATGTGTGTTAAATCTTGCGAGTTTGCCTCTTCTGTGCAAATAGTGGCCTCTTGGCTACACCTGAGCTGAGATGAGCAGCTGTCAGAGCAAAGCTGAGCTTGGCTGCCTGCTCAGGTGATCATGGACATGGCTTATCTGTTCTACAGTCAGCTTTAGATACTCTCTGCCAGCAGCGTGTTGTAAAAATGCATGAGGGATTTGTGCGGTCACCCTAATAAACATAATTTGTTTATTTTAAAATTTATGGTATGTGTGAAATTTGTGTTTTGTGTTGTGCAGTTGCCTGCACAATGGTTCTTGCCTCTACCTGTTTTTTGTGGGGTGAATATGTGGCTTGATTCACTTGTTGTAGAAATAAAATGATATTATTGTACAAAGATGGTTCTTAAATCTATAGTGTCTGAACATTTTTGTCTTCTAGGAAGATCCATCCCTGGAGAGGCACTTCAAAGGTCACAGAGATGCTGTCACTAGTGTGGACTTCAGTTGCACTAAGAAGCAATTGGGTAAATTGTCTGAATGCTGATGGCCAGAGGATAAAGAAAGAGCTGCTCTGCGTTAGTTAGATGGGGGGAGCAGTGGAGGTAACTGAGCTCTGCAACAGCGAAAGGTTCTGCTGGTGCTTCCTGCTAACAGGAGATTGAACACTGCTCCACTCACCTTGTGTTTTTAATATGTTGTGAAGAACTGCTGAGCTGACTTTGGCCACTGTTTTGCCACAAGGGTGAGGTGTTGGAGGTGTAGCAGGGTGCTTTTGAGTCACCAGCGCACCGGTCTTCTCTGCTTAATCTGCAATGACATTTAACCTGCTGCAGCTGATACCTGCCTCTGCCAATAAGAAAGTGATAACCTTCATTTCCTGTGTGTGTGGAAGGTTTACAACCTATGTGGCTTCTGCCTCTGCAGCTGTTGCATGGTTGGACTCTTGGAAGTAAATTCAGTCCAAAGTAATGCATGCCTGGCCTTGTTTTGTTTGAATTACTAATGAAATTATATTCATGACATTAATGAAATGCACAGCTTGCAATAGACTGGTGAGGCTTGTATTGAGAGTGCTGGAAGCTATGATGGTGAACTGTGTGTGAAATGTAGTTTTAGTGTAATTGGAAGAGAACTAATGCAAGTTCGGTTTTGTTTATCCTTTTTTATTTCAGTAAGTGGCTCAATGGATTCGTGCCTGATGATCTGGAGTATGAAGCCTCAGATGAGAGCCTATCGCTTCATGGGCCACAAAGATGCAGTTTTGTGTGTCCAGTTCTCACCTTCTGGCCACCTTGTGGCTTCAGGGTCTAGAGACAAAACAGTCCGTTTGTGGATTCCTAGCATGTGAGTACCTATTGCCTTCTGCCTCTGTGTTTAACTATGGCTTGGAATTTCTCCTTACTTCTTTGTAGCAGTTCTCTGGCTATGGGACAGGGATCTGTTTGAGGGAAAGAGGAGCCACCGTGTCTTTGTCTTCTCTTCAGTCTGTGAATGTTGAGCTCCTGGTGGTACAGTACATGCTGGAGGCAGATTTTGGACCAAGAGTTCCATAAACTTTTTGGATCTCTAAATATGCCTTGTATTTATTTGCAAGAAAAATGTATCTTGCATTTATTTGGAAATGACGTCTAACCAAAAATGAACACATTTGAATTGTCTGGCCTGGCTGAGTCAATGGCAGTTTGCTCACAGCTGTACAGGATCAGGTGTGCTGAATTCAGTTGTGTTATATCTTGTGTGATGTGGCACTGGAATAGCCAGCTGGAGCATGGGCCATTACTGGAGCAGTTGTTAGGTCGTTGCCTGCTTGGCTCTGTCTATATGAGCTGTGAAAACGCCCCTCTCCTTGCTTGCCTTGCAGCAAAGGACATGGCAACAGTACAGAACCTCAGTGTCTTCTTTTACATTGATGTTTTTATAAGTGTTTAAATGGTTGCACAAATTAGCTGTAGAATTTTTTTCCCCCTTTATAGGAAATATAGGTCGTTTCCTGTTGGATTGGCCTCCAGTATGGAACTGGAACAACTGGCTTAGCTGTGTATTCTGTCATGAAGCATGACCAAGTTTGGGGTCGATCAATGTTTTTATCCTAATGTGGTCACATGCAGTTCCCGTAGAAGTGGCTGTTACTAGCACTGCTCAGTGTACAGCAGCTCTGTGTTTTCAGGTACCCAATGTCTTTGCTGCCCTGCTGTGCAATTTTAAAGAGCTCTTCCCTTTTGTGTAGCAAGGGAGAATCGACTGTGTTCAAGGCTCACACAGCAACCGTGAGAAGTGTTCATTTCTCCAGCGATGGCCAGTCCTTAGTTACAGCTTCTGATGACAAAACAATCAAAGTGTGGACGGTCCACAGGCAGAAGTTTCTGTTCTCATTGAGTCAGCACATCAACTGGGTTCGCTGTGCCAGGTGAGTACGGCTCTCTGACAAGCAGAGATGAAGATTTATCCCTCAAAGCAGAGGCTCAGTGTCATGGTCTGGTGCAACACATTTCTATTCAAGGTGATTCAGATGTGTCTAGTGTCTGAAATATATTGCTGGCCTGCAGAGACATCCTTTGATAATAGCCTGCACCCACTTTATGTTCCTCCAGTAATCTCTGTCAAGCAGAGGCTTTCCTGCTTTGTGATTTGTTCTGTGTTTTGTTTTTACCTGGTAAGGAGAATTCTGTGTCTTGAAGTTACTAATAGAAAAAAGGAGAGGTTTCTACTATTACTTTGCCTTAGTTTCTTTAGACATATCTAAAGTTTCTTAAAAGTTTTGTTTAAAGTTTCTTAGACTTGTCATGCCCCTTGTTAAAATGATCACCTGTGTTTCCTCCAAAATGTTGTGCTTCCATGATAATAGCATTATTTCCTGATAACTGTTTCAGATTTGGTTTCAAGGAGTTACACAGCATGTGTGTATCTGGGATCAAGCCATGGTTCCTCTGTAGGTGAAAAGTTAATTACAGTTCTGGAATGTGGTGGTGGCCATGGATGCCCACAGAAGAGCAGAAAGGATGTTTTTCCAGTATGTCTGATGATCTGTAGTTAGGGTCACAGGTCCTGATTCTGTAATGTGTATGCCTCTGAAGAGAGATCTGAATCTGTCATGTATATGGTATTTTGAGATGGGAACTTAATATATTCTCCTAGGGCACTGGAATGGTCAAGGCTCTGCTGCAGCTTGTGAGTGACTGTGTTGCTCTGAACTCTTGTGGCAAAGGCAGGAATTGTTTTGAATCAGGGCAGAGAAACAACTTGAAGTACACTTAAATTGAAACAAGCGAGACACAAGATCTTAAGTCAGACTCGAGACTTTCCTGAGATTTATTTTATATGCTCATGGACTTAGGTATAGTTTGAGTACTTAGGGCTTGCCTAATTTTCCCTCAGCTTAGTGATTGGATTTGCAGTCTCACTGATGCCTCTGTGACTTCTTGAAAAGCAAGGTGTGTTTACCAACTTACTTTGACAGCTGACCAAATTCAGTCGTCCCTGTACTCCTTTCATTTGAGGACTTTTCTTAATTGCTGTAACTCTGGCCTTAGATTCTCTCCTGATGGACGATTGATAGTGTCATCCAGTGATGATAAAACTGTCAAGCTGTGGGACAAAACCAGCAGAGAATGCATCCACTCCTTCTGTGAGCATGGAGGGTAAGTACCTGCTGGTAATGTCTGAAGTGGAATTACCTAGGGAATTTACATCTGGTTTGTGAAGTTCAGAGGTCCCTGTCCTGGCAATTATAAAACTGCTCCATTAGCACCTCTTACAAAAGTAGCCAATGTGAGGGCCCAGTCTAGAATTGCCCCTTTGGCTGCTCAAGGTTAGAACTGGGAGGGTTATATTTCAGTAACTGTCCAGCACATCAAGCCTCAGTTTCTTCGTGCTTATTTATTTTTGGAGATGCTTAAATTCTTTATTTCTTCTTTTATTTTGCTCTGAGTTGACATAGAAGTGCAAAAGTTTACTGACAGAATGGCACTTGGATGCTTTGATTCATCATCAAGTTTTTAAATAACGAGGTTATTAAAAAAACCCTCTTTGCATTCAGAAAAATAGCTGTTAAATTTGGAATGTTGAGCCACGGCAAAAGACAATTTACCCAGAAACATAAAAAAAAGTCCTCAGAGATCTGAGACTGGAATCTCCCTAATTTATTGCTCCACTGAATTTCTAGTGCAATATTATGTTCTTTCTAGGTAATATACAATGATATTAAGACAAATTCAGACTTTTTTTCAGTGCTCTTAAGTATGTGTTTTGTCCAAACAACCTATTGAAATATCTAAACTTTTTCAGTACTTGCTACAAGAACACTCAAAAGATAATTAATTTCATCCAGTTTGTTTGGTGAGGAGTTACAAAGTATCTTTCCCTGAAGGGTCTGAATCTTTTATTATACTTGTGTGTTCAAATTAAAAATTGATTAGATTCAGGTCCAGAAAGAAATTTGACCTCAGCCTTGCTACTTTCCAAGTGGCAACATATGATTTCAGGCACAAATTCACTGAGTTCCATCTTAAATTTAGTTAACAAAAGAAAAATTTCTGTTCAGTCTTGTACACATCACTCTGGAAATAATGTTAATTTAATAGAAGACATATATTATGCAAACATTAAATGAACACTTGAAAATGTTGTTGTGACAGTTGGATCCATCAGATTTCAGGAGGTTTGTGTCTACAGCTCCTACACCTGTAATGTGAACTACTGAAGATGTGCTTAGGTAGGAGCCTGCAGTCTGCCTGAGGTTAGAAGCAAGGTCTTAAGAGAAATTCAACAAAATAAATTTTCAGGTTATCTCTTCCTTTCCTTAGCGTTCAGTGAGTCATGATGTAGCTTCCCTTGCTGAAAAGGCTTTTTTGATCTTTAGCAAGAGTTGAACATAAGCAGTTGGGTTTGATTACCACTGACAGGTTTGTGAACCACGTGGATTTCCATCCCAGCGGGAACTGCATTGCCGCAGGGAGTACGGACAGCACGGTGAAGCTGTGGGATATCAGGATGAACAGGCTGCTTCAGCATTACCAAGGCAAGTCAAGGGCTTACAAAAATTGAACCTTTCCATGTATTGATGCAAATTGATCTGAACTCCAAGGATTGTTTCTCCATCAGCTGCTGCTTTATCAAAAGGGCACAGGGTTAGGCCTGCCAGCGGGAGCCTTTCTTCACCAGATGCTGTGCTTTGCTTTGTGTTTAGCTCCAGAACTAGTTCTGAAGTTGTCCCATGTTGCAGGTGAGCATGGCTCTTACCTGTGATGCAATTTGGCTCATGTTCACTGTTACTGAGAAGGTGGTGTGCAACAAAAAGGATGTGGCCTTTGCCTCTGAATAAGGCTATAGGAGGAGTCAGAATTGTATTCCAGCAATTCAAAATGTTAGGTTCTTTTATGAGAAAATAAGGAAAAGTTAATAAAACAGGAAAATCAATCAATTGCAATTCTATACTATGATCCACGTTTATGGTTCCTTTTCCAGACTCTGTCTTTCAGCTTCCGTAATTAGCTTTGATGATGCCAAGGGGCATCTCCTCCCATTACATGTTTTTGTCCCACTGATGAGTGCTGCTTTTTGGTAGATCTGGATAGGAAAAGGGTGCTTTCCCATCCCTGCCAGCTTCTTTGAGATTGATTGACCTATTCTGTGCATTAGTTTCTTCAGCCAAAATGTGGCTTTTCTTTGCTAGTAACAGTTTTTAAGGCAGCTGTGATATTTTAAAATGAATACATTCTCAAGCACTGTTTCCAGTGTTGATAGCTTATTATACTTAATTTTGCTAACTTTCACTGAGGAACTGCTGCTGGCATTCTCATAAAGCAGATCATGGGGCTAGAGCTTGGTGTGTTCTTTCTGCCCTCAACATCGGCTTTTCTGCATTTCTGCTGTGACAGCCTCACAACTTCAGTCATTCTTCTGGATCACAATCACTCCCAGCTCTCTGACAGTTAAAAAAGTCTAATAGAAACCAAACTTTTTGATGTTTATTGTTCCAATTCATCAGTATTGAGCTGCAATTTGTGTAAGAAGTATTATTAACTTGTGGCCCGTATCAAAACTTGGAAATGCCTTCCTGAAATCTTGTTGCTAAAATCAGTAATGTTTTTAAGTACTTGGGCAGTGTCAGGTTGTCCTTTAACCTGCTTTATCAGCTTTTCAATGGTGGCAAGATCTGCAGTGCATGTTTCCAACTTGGCTCAAAATTCATCTCTTCCTGCTTTCCACTTACTGCTATTAAATTGTTCAAATCTAATGTGGTTTAGGCTTGGCTGCCAGGTTTATTTTTTCTCTTGGAATGACATATTTCCCTGGTATCCCACCCTTACTGAATGGCATTTTAGTGTGACACCCTTGCTATTGAAGTGATCATTTTCCAGGGGTGAATGTTTTTTTTAACAGCTACTGTGTAAATCCTAACTATGTATTAAATGTATTAAAAATAGTAATAATAGCTGAAGAAACCTTAAATTGCAATGATGGCTTACAAAAGTCTCTTTGCAGTCTCTTCATGCACCTCTGGCCACAAACTGATGTGTTTGTAACATGTTCTGAAGATTTGTTTTTAAGTCCTGCTCTTCTCAGGGTTTATACACACCTCCTTTTGGCTAAAACTGACTTACTAGTTTTGTGGCTCCTCTGTGAGGTTGTCAGTCCTGTCCCACTAGATGGCATCTGTGCCTTCAGAACATGCTGGTGCTGCCTGATTTCCAGGGAATCCATTTTAAACATGGAGTTGCATGGAGGAGTTAATAAATGAGTAGCCCTGCCTCAGGCTCTTGCGTCTTAAGGTTGGGCTGGTTTCCAGCACTGATTAGTCTTTTAGCAGTGTTGCTCTTGTTGCCAACACTTGTTCCAACTGTGACATTTGTAAATGAAAGTTGGAAGTAGAGAGCAAGCTGCAAAACCTTTTGTATGGTGTGTTTTTCTTTGAGCCAAGCAGAGTATGCTCTGGTCACGTTTACTGTACAGGAGAACACACACATGCTTTTTTCTGTTCTCTGCTTGGCACTGACTCTTTTGTACAGCAGATTTTGTACAGCCCCTACAAAAATGGCCAATGTTTATTGCCTGACATTTTTTCCCTGTCCAAAGCTGTGTGTGTGATGACTGTAGCAGATCTATGGAAACTGCTGTAACCTGTTTTTTATTCCTGTTTAAGAAGAAGAATTGGTACTTAACCAGTTTGGATGGGGCTGATGGTGGTTATCTGTTCAGTAGAGACTGTGGCTGTGTCAAGTTCATCCTAATTTATCTTCTCCCTGGTGATTACTAAAGGTTGCATTACATAAAAGAAGTGTTGTGGGGCTCGGGACAGTTTTGTGCAGGTTGGGATGACTCAGTTTTACATGTTTAAGTCCCCTAACAAGCTCTTATTTTACTAGGGCTTG
This sequence comes from Pseudopodoces humilis, assembly GCF_049639895.1. Taxonomy (NCBI): domain Eukaryota; kingdom Metazoa; phylum Chordata; class Aves; order Passeriformes; family Paridae; genus Pseudopodoces; species Pseudopodoces humilis. Next base: position 6,565,618 of record NC_142212.1, on the reverse strand, counting down.
GCTGGCAGCAAGTCACTGGGAGATCCCACCTTGTGCTGCACTGGATTTATTGTTTACAGCATGAAATCAGCTAAGGTGGCAGGATGTGTTGGCATGCTTTTTGAAGAGGTGTTATGAATGGTCTCGTGGGAGATATGAGCTGCTTTGACAGTAGAGATGAACTTTCCTCTGAGTTTACAAGAGCCAAGAAGTCCTTGGGCACAGAAGCTGTGTCTGCTTATGCAGCCACAGTCTGTGTGATTTTTTTCCGTTATGGAGAAGTTTTTTTGTGAAGCTGGAAATACTTTATTTGCCATCTGGAACTTGGAAGATGTGATACATTACTAACCTTGTCTATTTCTGATGTGATTCCTTTCAGGACTTTCCTTAGTTGACAAGATACATTTACATTTATCTGAATATAGACACTAAGGGGGTGAGGAATATTACAAATTACTCAGAATAAGATTTTCAAGGGAGAAAGATATTTATCACTCTTCCGTAAGAAAAAACTCCACACAGACCTTTCTTTCCTTTAGTACATAGCATGATACAGGGTTGGGGGTAGAGGAAGATCTAGGTGTGTGATAGAGACAGTATCCATTGGACATTCACCAAGAAGAATAACAGTTTAGAGGTTACCTGTGTTAAGGTTTTCTTCTGTGTTTTGTAACAGTCTGGCCAAGAGGAGTTCTTTTCAGAACTTAGCTATTTAGTGTTCCTGAGAATTTCTAAAGTAGAAGCATTCTGTTTTACAATTGAACAAGGTTATTTCAGCTATATGCTTGAAATCCACATATGCAAAAAGTAATATTTGGTGTTTTAATATATTTAAAATGGTATTTTAAAGGGTTTCTTAACATGCAGTGTGGATTCAAAATGCACAGTAAACTCTCAACAGAACATAAATTTAGTTGGGTGTGATGTATCAGAAGTAGTAGATTTGAGATACCAGAACATTTGGAGGGCATATAATATAATTAAGAATAATTGGATGGTTAAATCCCTCCTCAGGCATATTAATATTCTGTAATGTCACATACGCTCAGGAAGCTGGGCATATGTGAAGTACTGCGTGTTCTCATAAATAAATATGTTCAATAGCCTGTTTTGTAAAAGTTTGGGGAGGGAAAAAAGTCATATATTAAATGTTTAATGTTATACTGAACTTCAGTGAAGTTTGACTTTTTTCCTGAGAACATTTTCTTTAGCTTTTTTCAAAATAAATCTTGGGCTTCATCTTCATGCAGGGAAAATGGCTTTATTGCAAGTTCACAGTCTTGATAGTTTGTCTGTTTGTATTTGTTTTAAATTTTTGGTGAGACAAATAGGACGTCTGAGGAAATAATGCTTATACTGGACCATTTTCAAGTTGCTCTTATTTCCTAGCTTCTCTTAACCCCAGTCTTGGCTAGAGTCAGATAGTGAACCAAAAGAAGCTGTGCAGTGTCAACTTTGAGTGTCTTCCATTGCAATTTCAGTCTTCTCAGTGTCTTAACATACAGATTTTCATCTGGGATGACTTGAGAGTGAGACCAGCAGCTCCACAGTAGTACATCAATGCCCAGTGCTCTCACAGAATCCTGTAGTTCACTTGTACATATAGTACATTTTGGGGCTATACTGGGAGCTGTTGTAGCATTGAATCTCCCAGAATAATTGGCAAAGCTTCCTTTTTCCTTTCAGTAAAGTAGTGCCTATTTTTACAAGAACTGAGTTACTGTTATTGTTCTCCAGTGCTTTGAAGAGCTTTTGTGCAATGTTTCCCCCATGATAATTTTCCTGCTAAATTTTGTAACAGAAAATTGGAATGTGCTTGTGCTTTATTTTATTATTTTGCCTTGGGCTTATGTAAACTGGTCTTGGTGACTATTATACTTTTTTTTTTTCCATCCTTAGTGCACAGCTCTGTGGTCAACAGTCTTTCCTTTCATCCCTCTGGAAATTATCTGGTTACTGCTTCCAGTGATTCAACTCTTAAGATTTTGGACTTGCTAGAAGGAAGACTTCTCTATACTCTTCATGGTCACCAGGTGAGGCAAAGCCTTTTTTACAGTGAAGTATAGACTCATAATAAACTGAGCAAATTCATGCTTGAGACTTACATTCTTCTTGACCAAAAATTGTTTGAAAACTTCCTTGTGTAAAATCATGATTATAATACTAATATATTGTCTTTGAGATCATCACTGTTTTGAAGGGAAGGAGGTAAGGCAGGAATGGAGAGAATGAGAAAGCAAGACTAAAAGTGAGCTCCAATACTGAGGATTCAAATCTAAGGCAGAAGGAACTCAGAGCAGCACCCTAGACTGACTGACCCTGCCAGCCACTCTCTAGTGCAGCTCTGTCTCCCTCCCTCTCTAGAGAGCTGCAAATAACACTTCGCCCCCTGACACAGGTGTTTTGAAGATAAATGCTGTTCATCTGGCAGGAGACTCAAGAACAGTAGCAGTAAAATAGAGGAAATCTATTTTGGTATTTGATTAGGGAACATCTTGTTAATGGACTGAATCACACAATTGAAGGTGATAAAATGGTGCTGGTTGGTTAAGTTTAACTGATTGGCCTATTAGTATTATGCTGCTGGATGTGTTGGTTGTAAGGTTAATTTTATGAATGCTTGGAGCTCTCTTTCTAGATCTGAAATGAAAATAAATAGACTAATTTCATTGTCCATGCAGAGTGGGGTGTGAAGAAGCAGGACTGCCTTAAGGGTTTCCTTTCCAAAGGGACAAAGAGAACAGAAATTCTTAACCCACTTACATCTCTTTTAAAGCGGGGGCTGAGTTTTAAAGCGTAAAAACTGTCAGGGGAAAACCACAGCCTGAGGCTTTTTGGAGATGATGTGGATTGTTGTGGGCAATACTGGTATCTGAGTAAGCTGTAAAACTGATAATTTTGTCTTCTTGTGGCTTTGTTTAGTGACTGCCTTGTTTGATATCTAAAAAGGTCAAGTTTCTTCAGTAACTTCTCTTTTGCTATATATTAATAAAATTTTCTTCTTCTTTTTGTAATATTAATGGGAAAAAATTGGAAAACCTTATGCTTAAATCTTTCGTGAAGTAGAGCATTGATTAAAATTGACCAAAGGGTTCAACTGTTAAAAAAATGGGGAGGAGATAACAAATCCTGGTTATCCTAACATGCCAGCCTTGGCTGTATAAAACTGTTCTTGGAAAACTGGACTAAGTGGATACTCCTATCAGACAGGGGCTGCAAAGCTTCTGTTGCCTTAATCTTGTTTTAGTATTTTAGTATTTGTCTGTCGTGTTAATCTGCCAAGTGAGTACTTGGGAAGCAGCTTCCTGGAAAAGGGTAAGTGTTGGAAGAACGGGAAATCTTTACACTTTCCCCAGTTCCCTCAGGAAGGGATGTGCCTGGTTATGGTTCAGCAGGAGGCTGAACCTGCTTGCCATTTTTCTCCCATCTGAGCTGCTAGCTGTGCCTCACTGACTGCAGTAGCACAAAAAAAGTTTAGCACTGAATGAGGGTCCAAAACTGATTATGGTGATCGAGGTCTTCAGAATGAGCAATAGGAAGTCCCTTTAGGCTAATGTTGTACTTAACTCGAGGCTTTAACAGAACAGTTTGTGGATCATCAATTCAAAAGTAGAATTAAAGCTCCCTGTTCCTCCTCCCTGCTTCAGATCAGTAAAACATTGTCTGCCTCTTTCTCCTGGGCATCTAACTGGCACTGGAAAAGCTTTGCCTTTGGCACAGCTGAAGAGTAGCTGCTGTTGTGGCATTTACAGCTCCTTCATTTTGGAAACAAATATTGAAGTGGCTGGTAGGGCTTTCTTGTTGTCTTTAAGGATATTGCACTGAGATACCTCTGGAACCAGTCCTGGCATAGTCCTGCCTGGCATTCCCTGTCTGGAATGTGCTGTATTGTTGTGGGATGGTTCTTTTACTGCCTGATTGAACAGACACCTTGCTTTTCCACTAAAAGAATATGGCAACTTGTTCTTTGTTCCCAGTAATCCACTGTCAGTGGCCAAGGCTGTGCTGCCACCAGGGGTGGATCCACTGGGATGGATTCCTGCACTGGCTGCTTTTCCAGCTTGGTCTGCTTATAGATAAATCCAGGTTACTTAATGATGAGGGACTTTTTTGTGCCCTCTTTTATCACTGTGATTTGTGCCAGTATCCCCAAGTGGCTGAGAACAAAGTGGTGTGGACTTTTTTGGTCATGAAGTTGATTTGCCGTTTTAAGTGAGTGCTGCCGGTTAGTCAGATGGACAGCCTGTTCTGAAGATGTTCTTGAGTTGTGACTTTTCGAGGTTGAACGTTCTGGTTGACACTCTGTTCCTAGTTTGACAGCTGGCTGCTGTTACATTGTTCTGGGAAGGCTGCATGCAAGTGGACACTTGAAGGAAAAAATACCTTAAGGTCCTTTAGGCATACTTTGACGCAACTACTGGAGTGCCAGGAATTTGTTAGCAGCTGATTAGCTGTAGTTTACACGGGGAGGTTGGCCAAGTTTACATTGCTGTCTTTAATTAAATGTAGCTGGCCCCTTGTAGCAGAAGGATCATTAGAGACAGAAGTTTGCAGCTTGGAGCTGACATCTTGCAGCTGCAAAACATCATTCTGTATTGTGCTGCATATTTTGGTTCTGGAGTGCTTTGAGCTGTGAAGTGCTCTTATCTAGTTCCATACAGATGAGACACTGGCTTGGTATGTAAATCCACCTCTAGTACTGAATCACTGTTGAAGAACAGAATGTTTTGGGGCCCCTAAGCCACCCCCAGAGGTAGAGGAGAGCAGGTATGTACATGGTACTTGTCTGCCCTTTGGAGTGGTTTAATTAGAGCATTTCCAGACTGACTTCCTCAGTGGAATGGAAGTTCTCAGTAAATATTTAGAAAACATCTCATGGTTATGTTCATAAATAGAAAATGCAAAGTTACAATTCTTCAAGCAACCTTGACTTGAACTATGAAGTAGTTACATTTTACCTGCCTGGGCAAGATAAATGCTCCCTGCTTTGCTCACTGACTAATGAATGAAATCTCCTGAGCAGGTGCACAGGAAACAAATGTGCTTCTTTACTGTCAGCTTCCAGCTCATTCTTCTAGTGCCTGGGTGGCATTAAATGTCTGTGAGGGCCTGGTCCTCTTTGAGGAGTGTGAGGACATCTCAAGGCTACACAGAAGTCAAACAAAAAAGAAAGAAATGTTTGTGTTGCAAACAGCAAGCAATTTACTTTAGGCTATCATTTCTGAGTTTTAAAAGGAAATAGGAGTTCTCTGTCCTTGCCTTGTGTTTTTACAGACTGAAGCTTTCAGGAGTTAAAGCTGCTGAAGATTCAGCTGTAAGATGCCAGTGTAAATTTTCCCTATGTTAGTTGTAGCCCTTGCTCCCTGGTGAAGGAGGGTGCAAACACGACAGTCTTGCTCGGGAATTTTTCAAAGCCCAATGCACTGAGACTCCTTGGGACTTCTTGTCAGAGATATTCCACCTGAAAACATCCTTGTGGTCATTGCCACCTCTGTTCCCTGTGCTTTTCTCTTTGGTTCCTTTCCCTTCTCCCTTTCCTATGTGACTTGCCTCTTCTCCCATGCATGAAGCAGCTGAAAGCACTGTCAACAGTGGCAGTAACTGCTCTGTTTGTTCTTAGTTCTTTTATGCCTAGAACTGATGATGCCAGGGCTGGGATCCCAGTGTGCTGGTTGCTGCTGGATTTGCTTCTCAGGCCTTGTCTCCTCTCATGTCTCCTGTTTCTCTTTGCACTAGTTAGTCTGTTCCTGGAGAGTTTGGCTGAATGTACTGGCTCTCACTTCTACATCTCCTTTTGTGGCAGTGGAAGAGGAAGCTCTCCTTTAATTAAACTATTTGCATCCTCTAGATATGTCTTATTCCAGCTCTTAGCACTTTCCTTGCTCTCTTACCTGGCTTTTCTCTACTATGCATTTGCTTCTCACAGGACTGAAACAAAAGTAAAAATCTACTGGCATCCTTGACCCCACTTGTCTCTCCAGCTTCCTTCCACACTGCCTCTCTTTTCATAGTGCAGACAGTGCATCATTAAATACTCTTCTCTGGTTTATTCCTGGACCCTCTCCAATCTGGCTCTTGTTTCTTCTGTTACGCTGAAGCCAAAATGTTAGCTCTGTTCCTAGCTGAAGTCTGAAAGTCTGGCCTCTCTTGACTTGCCTGTTGGTGTTGGCCCTGTTGTTGTTGAAGTCATGTGCCTTCTGTGCCCAGCAGCTCTGGGAGAACAAAAGGGTGTTCAAGAGGGATTTCTCTGTGATTGTCCACTTATTATTTATGGATGGTACACATTCATCTGCTGCTTGTGTGCAGGTGTGAGTCTGGGCTCCAGTGATATTTCTCCAGACTAAATGCTTGTCCATTCTCTTAAGTATTTATTTCAGAGACATCTATTTTTATCTCTACCCTTGAAAGCTTTGTGTTCAAGGATGCTATTCCTGTTGTCTTATGTCACCTGTGTGTCAGTTACTGCTGCTATTAGCATCCTGCCAATCACTTGGTGTTGTAATCTGTGTCCTGGCTTCAGATCCTGTCTCTCTTGGTGATTAATGCATCCAAGTCATTCAGAATAGCCTGACCATCTACTTTGAAGGCCAAACGTAATGTTTTATGTAAGCTGATCAACCTGTGAAGTGCTAGGGCAATATAGGCCTTGCGGTCACTAACCTCCTTTGTAGGAAGTGGGAAAATAGGGAGAAAGTGTAATCTCTGTCTCTGCACATAAATTATGTCACAGGCTTGACCTCACCTTTCTCACCTATGAATGCAGCTAGAAATGGGCTGTCACCTGGTGTTTCAGCTGCCATGCCATGCATATCTGACCTTGCCTGAATTGTTTGATGGCAATGCTGCAGCTAACAATGAGATTTGATGTTGTTATCGTTCCTTCTCTATGGCTTCCTTTTTCTTTGTGGTTGCTTTGCTCCAGCAGGTGTTTGAGCTGTTTGTCCTTTCCAAGGCTCTCTGGGACTTGCCTCTTACCTTGCCTGGTACTCTTTCACCAGAGGAGATGAGTTGAATATCGCTTGGTGGCCATGTTCTTCTCACTCTGCAATTTCAGTGGATGACTTGTTGCTTTCCTCTGTACTTTTCTTCAAAATTTCTGCAGCTCTCCCAGTATCACCAAAGCTGCTGTTAGAATTTCAAACTCTACTGGACGTGCGCAAAAGCTTGACAGTCTTTGACATTGACCTGCTGAGGATTAAATAGAAACGTTTCTTACCACTGACATGGTGTATGTCATTGCCCAACCCCTTCTTCCTGCAGCTTGCTGTCTAGTCTGAGGCAAGAAGCTGCAGGAGTTTGGGGATTGGTGCTAACAGCTTGTGTGGAGCACCTTGCAATGGGGGTGCAGACTGGAAATTCTGAATCTCCAGGAAATACTAATAGAGGACCATTTGATCCTGCTACAGAAAGAGGAGCTGAGTGATCCTGTAGAAGAAGGTTGTTGCATCCTACAAGTTCTAGTTATATGGGAAATAAGTTTAAATTCTCTCTACAGCTTCTGTAGAAGAATATGCAACTGCTACTTTTTGCTACTCTTAATGCAAGCAGTAAGTTAAAAGGGGGGGGGGCGGGAAAAAGAAGGTTTAAATTCTTCATTCTCCAATCTCATGTCTGTTACCCAGGTCTTCATCACCTGGGATGAATGGAAGTTAGACTGTGTCTAATAACTGGCAAGTGTAGCTTTTTATTTTTGTTTGGTGTGTTAATATTAACTTGCAAGCGTATTTGGCAAACTCTTATTTGTATGTTGCTATAGCAAACTTGTATCTTGGAAGAGTTCTGGAAGTGCATGTAGCAGGAATACTTTTCACTTAATTTATGTCAGCAAATCTGTAGAGGGTGTTGTGTCTATAGACTTGTTTGTTCCCTTTCTTTCAATTTATAAAGGCACATTCAGTCTTTGATATAATTTTCTATTTTGGGAAGAATATGTTCTGTTGAACTTTTTTTCCCTTCAGAATGCCATGACTTTGGAGTCATTGCCTGTTTTTATGTGATTAGTGTTTCACTAGATTTTGTCTAAATACACTGAAATATTTAGACTGATAAAAATATTTTTAGGAAACATTGCTCCATTCCAGTGTTCCTTGCTTGTGCTTGTTCCTGAACACTTCATCTTAAATTTTTTTCTGCCCTCCTAACTCTGACTGGCTTATTAGTCCAAGAGCAGCTTCTGTAAGCTCACCTCAATTATCTTGGAGCAATATTCACCACTGCAGTTTTCTGGCTGTGGGGTTGTTTCTGCTCTTTCTTACTGCTTGTCTTTGTATTTTTTTTAGAGCCTCCATTCCTGACATGTGATTAGAGAGCTGAACACCGGGCTAGGTGGGTGGGAATAAAGGCAGAGGCACAGTTTGTTTCAGCTGATTGATGGCAGTGTCTTTGGTCTGAAATATCTACCCTAGTTATTGCTGTGTCAGGTGAGTGAGCTTAGTCACACCAATAACTGCGCCTGCGGTTTGGAATTGCTGCTACTGGATCGTTCCTGGCAAGTCCTCTCTAGTGAGGTGTTGCTGTGGGAAGGTCTCAAAACATTTTGAAATCACTGCATGTTAAATGATATGGAAACACCTTAATGTGTTTTAAGGAAGCTAAAACTCTTCACAATGGGATTGAGCCCAGCAAGGTTCTGGTTTTGCTGCCATAAGCCTGTGCCAGCATGTTTGGAAGCCCACAGTACAGTGGGGGGACAGGTTACAGTGAGAGCTGGGTGCTTATCACATGCAATCTTTGGGTATTTATCTATCTTCAGGATTTATTATGTTGAATTCGCTTTTACAAAGAAGGCAAAGAAAGAGTGTGAGGTTTCCATGCAATGTCCATTGGAAAGATGTGGACTCAGAATTGTGTCTCCTTCTAACTTGATACAGGGTGAGGAGAAGCTTCTTAATTGCCCTCTGAAATACATGATCTTATTTGAAGGAGGGTAATTGCTTCTGTCAGGAAGTGTATGATCACATGGTGGAGTTTTCTGGTGGTTGTTGTGGCTTTTCTTGTTGTGTTTTTGGTGTTTCCTCCCAACCCTCCCCAGCCTGTCAGCTCCATAGGCAGATTCTGAAAGTTCTCATTCTGACCTCTGCCCATGCTGGTGAACAGTCTGCAGAGGAATGTGTTCAGCAGCTGACACAGAACTCCACGGTCTGGGTTCTCAGCTGTTTACTCTGAGCAGAACAGTTTGTCTGTTGTGCCTGGGCTTGAACACACGTAGCAATTCCTGAGCTCTGTTTTAACTGCAGCTCAGAGCTCCTGCCTCAGCCTTCCCAAGTGCGTCCTCCTGTGCGCTTGCTGGAAGGTGGAAAACACATTGAAATAGGTGTGTGGTGTGAAAGGTGTGCTGTAGCACTCAAGTATTTGAAGTTTCTCAGAACTGACTGTTTCAAGAGTGAGGCTTCTTCACAAGGCAGGTGCTGTGTAGACATGACCCTGGATGTATTAACTCTGGCATCCCTCCTATGTGATTACTAAGAGAAAAGCAGTTTAAGCCAGCCTACTATGCAAAAACCTTAGAGTTTCAACACTTTTAATAAGTGAACAGGAGTTCTAGAAATTTCTAATTCTAAAGTGGAGGGGGAATGTTTGAGGGGAACAAGAAAAAGCCTGGTGCTGTAAAGATTGGTTTGTTCCTGTCTCTGCCAGGGTTATTGAAAACTGGGTGTCTTAAACTGGGGTCAAAAGTGTGGGAAAGGTAATTGCCAGCAAGCTTAGCATCTTAATTATGGCCCATTTACCTGACAGGTTAGAGCTTTTCAAATTTTGCCTTTAGATTGCTGATGTCAAATGATAAATACCTTGTAAAGCTGTAATGAATGGAATGTTGTAACACCTCATTTTCTTCTTTTTTTAAACCTGTCTTTTAAATGTCTTTGCAGGGACCAGCTACATGTGTAGCATTTTCAAGAGATGGAGACTTATTTGCTTCTGGAGGTTCTGATGAACAGGTACCTAATTCATTCCTGAGTTGCAATCCAGCTTCACATTTCTTTAAAAGCTGCTGCTTTTTGTTCTGTGTTGTCAGTGGGGAAAGCAAAAGTGTACCCTTTATCCAGTATGTCTGGATCATGCTGACATGACTTGCTGCTCTATTAACAACATCTATGGAGGTCAAAACCAATCTTTTTGGTGGTAATGTAAGACATGTAGCCTTCCAAGAAACCCTTACTCAATATTCCAGCTGCAAACAGGCCCGTTGCATGAGCCTGTGCTGCAAATATGTCCTGGTTTTAGCACAGTGTGAGTTATCCTGCTGAATACACACAGACTTCAACGCAAAGTAGTGGTCTGAGTAAGGATCATCAGTCTTCAAAGAGCTGTGTTGTACTGCTCTTAATCCACAGGCTGGGCCAGATGGCAATGCCCACTTTTAACAGCACCTTTGCTAGCTGTTAAGAGACAAATTCTATTTACTTAGAACATCACTTTTTTTCCCTGTTGCAAAATGGAATGGGCATTCCATTGGTTAACCGTGCAACAGTGAAAGAAAAATGCTTTGATTTCATGCAAAACAGTGATTCAAATTTGTAAATGAAGAATAAATGCTCCTTCTGATGAGCAGAAGAAGAACCAGATGAGCTGTCTGGATTCTTGGGTGTCTTTCAGACCTCTGAAATTGTTGATTAATTGCTCTAACATTTTTAGACTTGTAGAGTCACTTCTGAAGGGTTTACTCCATGGATTTCCTCTTGATATGTTGAAGTGGTTTATGTGTTAGAGGCCTCTTTTCTGAAATCAATACTGTGTTATGGAAAGCAGAGCCTATAAGTGGGATTTAAGTTTGGTGTCCAGCTGACAAACTAACTTAAGAACTCTAATGCTGGTCTTAGTACTAACTCTCCTTTCCCTCTGAATGAGTCTTGTGATAAAAGAGTGACTGGTTGGTTGGGGTGTGGCTGGTAAATGTCATAGTGATGAGTGTGGTATTTTAAAATTTTTGTGGCTTTAATGGTGTATTCTTCATGTTGCTTTGAAGTTCTCTTGGTCATTCCAGTTTAATGATGTTCTTGATGAAAAGAATGTTGAAAGAGGTCACTTACCCATTGACAACTCAGTTAAACTGTCTGTATTTACCAGCATATTTACAATCAACATCCTTAATTTAATTAATGGCAAAGCTCTTCTAGGGGAACTTCTTGTGTATTTGCTGATTTTTCTCTGAAGGCTTGAAAAAATATGATGTATAAGTAAACCTAGATGGGAAATTTTAATGGAGTTAACTTTCTTCTGCAGGTGATGGTGTGGAAGACTAACTTTGATGCTGATTATGGTGATGTAGTGAAACCCCAGAAATATGGCAGCAGTGTGGATGGGACCCATGGTACTGGGGTAGGTCAGCAACCAGTAATTGTGGAGAGTTCCTCTTCAGTACACTTTGTGCAGCCTTAGAGTGTGTGACTCAGGTGGTTGAACTGTAGAATCATCTTTCTGTGTTGTTTATTTGAGCTGCAAGACACCTGGTTTTTATCTAAACTTGTATTGTTTGTTTTTGTTTAACTGTACTTCATAGGGCAATTATATATAATCTTAAAAGGAAGATAAACTTAGTGCATGTATAGATGTGTTTTTTAGTAACAGCCCCTGTTCAGGAATGTGTGGTTCATAATGACATGAATGATAGTTCACAAAAAAAAGCAGATGTAAGCAACAACTGAAGTTGGCTTTGCTAGCTGATATGAGTCCTTCAGGCTGCTGTCAGTCCTGAAAATAGAATTCACGATATCTTTTCACTGACAGTCAGCAAAGACAAAAAAAATTGCTGTGCGTAGGTGTCACACATGACAAATGGGTGACATATTGTACTGGAGCTTCTTTCCTAAATACCTGGAGACATTAGTTCATATCTGTTCCCTGAATCATGTGTTGAGACCTCTGAGTTCTGACTGTACCTGAGGATAAATCCAGCAACTGAGTAATTCAGTGATGTTGGCTGTTACAAAAGTGACCCTTTAAAGCTGCTGCCCGTACAAGCTGTAATTTTTGCACGTGGTGATGATTCATTTAAACATCTTTATTTTGTCTTGTCAATCTTCGGATATTTTTGATACATTTGGGGATACTTAGAGGATTCTGCTGTATGTTACTGCCATGGCTGGATTTTGGTTATTCTCATTCAGCATGAGCTGTAAGCTGAAAGGCTTTCTGTGAACCAGGGGTCTGAATAAGTGGCATTGCCCCAGCTGAAGGGCAAACTTCTAGCCTATGTCTGTTGCTCTTTGGCAGTGTCTTTGACCATATCAGTTTAGATCTTTACTGGGGTACTAAAGTTATCTCTCAAACACAGTGGTGTTTTTATTTAATATGCCTTCAGTCCATTGGTGGAGATATTGGAATAGCCATGGTATTTTGGGATCGACAGGATTTGAGTTTGTAGCTCTATGCCTGATGCCCTACTATGTGAGTGCTGTGTAAAGAAAGCAAACAAAGCCTGAGGTTGGTTAGTGTGGGGTTAGTGGGAGAGCATGGGAGGAAGCAGTCACAGAAGGAAGGAGGTGAAAGTGTTTATTGATCCTTGGCTAGTTTTGGCTAAATCTGACTTCTTCCTTTTCCTCCCCTCCTGTGTTCTAACTCTAAAGTTATGCAGGCTATGAAACTATCAGTCCAATGACCTCTTTGTTTATTAGCCTATTGAACTGGTCTAGCTTTGAACTCTATCTGCTTTAATTTAAAATATGGCATAGTGTAATACTGGGCTGAAATACAGCACAGATACATCCTTTCTGGGAGAAAAATAACACTTTTGGTTTGTAACATGCCAGTGAATGGCTTGAAAAATACAGACAAGGTATCTGCTAATGGGAAATGATGGTAAATTTACTCTCTCCCGTGCTGCTCGTATTGCTAGAACATATTATCCAGTAGTAATTTAAAGAAAGGAAGAAATGCTTGAGCTCTTCTAAAACTTAGATTTTCATTATAAAACCTCTTAAGATGTCCATTGAAGAGAGCTGCTGAACAAATCCCTTGAACAATGACTAACCACCCTGAACATCTGTCCCTCTAACACAAGTGTTCCCCTGTGGAACAGGGTTTACGTGGCCAAACATCCAATAGATGCTGCTGGGACCAGCTGTTTGTGTGCCACTAACTGTTGTGTTGGTTCATGTGCTGGTGGCTGACAAGGGTTTGCTCTAGTGATGCTCTGAGCCTGTAGGAAACGGGGCACTTGATATTCTGGGGTGTAATGTGTTTGGACCAGGTGCTGTGTATTTGCAGAGGGAGAAGTGAATTCATGCTCAATCATGCAGCAGAAACATACTTTGGTTTGGGGTCCTAAATTACTTCAAAGGAGTTTTCTTGAACTGCCACTCAAATGCAAGCTTTGGCTCGGGCATGCAGCATGGGAACTGCAAAATATAGCTAGTACTATCTCCTTGGATTAAGGCAGTTAAAATTGCTAAAGTTAGGAGGGGAAGAATAAATGTCCTCTGAGAGCTTGTTTTGAATACTCTAGGTTAAGATTAAATTTAGAATTGATCTGAAATGTTCTTTGCTGTTAAAAAGAAACTGATATCTCTGAAAATGGCTTCATTTGCTATTTTAAGTATAACCTGAGCATGAAGATCTTGGCTCCATAGTAACTTACACACTCATGTCAGTCTCCTCTTTTAAGTGAATGTCATGTCTTGTATCTTTTAGAAATATATCATACTGGGCTCTTTAAGGTTACCATCACTCCTACAACTCACTGCAAGACTTAAATTTCACTGTATTTTAATTTCTTTCTTGTGTTGAGCCAAACACTTGCTTTTTTAATAGTGAATTCCTTATTTTGGTGTTTTTTGGGTAGGTGAGATAGTTATTTTCTGTCAAATTCAGACTTGAAGCTGCCACCTGCAGATCTTGATTTCATGCCAAGGTTACCTTTTCCTTCAATGGAAAGTGAACCTACTCCTTCTTTCTCTGCTGCTGTGTTAGTGTGCCAGGATTCTGCCTATTGAATAGTCCTGAGATTTTGCAGACATTTCAGGATGTAATTACATTTAAAATGTAAGCCATATGGGTTATTATTTAGTTTTGGTACCCCTAAAATACATGAACACTATTCTTGACACATCATGAATCATGAATCTTTTCACCCTTAAGTCACTAAGAATATTTTTCCAAGGAGAGCTTATAATGCTGTGTAGCTGTATAATTTTTTTTTTTTTTTTTTGTTAAGCAATGTGAAAGCACAGATCTTAATGAAAACAGTGACTGTAAAACCACTCAGTGCAGTATCTGGTTTCTCATGGGGAGAGGCTGACTAACATGCAAGAAAGAATAACTGAATACAGACATCAAAACTAGTTTGTCATCAAGTTGAATAGGAAGAAAAAACAATCCTAAATAAACTGTGGGATAAGAGTCATGAAATATTGTCAAGGTTGGTGAGCTTGAAAACAAACTTACTCCGAACCAATTTTCACTTCCCTAGGAAGAGGGAGACTGGAGCCTTTAGAATATTCTGGTTTCTCAGGCAGTTGGTTTAAGTTCATTATGAATGAGGGTATTGGATGTGTTTGTAACAATGGACGTAAACTTTAAGGTTGCTCTGCCCATCTTCTGGTGTTTTCTGTAAATATAGGAGGCTTAGGAGATGCAGCTTGCTTTGAAAGTAGAACTGATGCGTGCAAGGGTTCATGTAAATGTAAGAGAAGGACACCATGGGCAGAATTGCAGTCGTGGTTGGTGTGAAGGCATGGTAAACCACTAAAGCTGTCAGAAGTGAATTCTAGGTATGTTAGTGTAGCTGTGAGACTGTAAATGTTAGATCAGAAGTAGTACCTCTGCAATAAATGCTCACTCTTAAATTATAAGCTAACAATTGTTGCTTTAAAGTGTTGCATAATCAATCACCTTGAAACCCAAAGTTCAGGGCAAGCACTCCTGGTGTGTGCAGTGGGAAGCTGGTGGGAAGACAGGAAATCTTGCAGTCCTGTGCCTTGATCCTGTGAGTGTGCTTGCTTTGATCTAGAAGCTAAAGGGTAAATTCATGCTTTATTCTGCAATATTGAGTAGTGAGGACCTAAGGGAAAGTCAGAATGAGAAGAATGGATTTCTCAGGTGATTTCAGAAATATAGGTTCTTATGCTTATCTGGGGTCAGTAACTGTAAGCATTTGGGTCTGTCTGGGTGAAGAGTTGTGTCAGATCAAGTCAGAGGACGTGTTCACTGTTCTGATAAGTTATGAAAACATTCAACATATGATTTATTTTTTTCCAGAGAGGGCAGATAATGTGTTTTATTTTGGGGATTTGGTGGTGGGCTTTTTTTTTTTTTAAAGTACAAGGAAAGCTTTGCATGTCTGGTTGCAGCTGACATGAGTGTGCAATAACACTTGTTTCATTATGGGACAGATTTGCTGCTGTTGTTATTAATTCCAGGAAGGCTGTGTATGGTCAAGTGTCATAGCAGCTGCTGAATGGTTGATGTCACAGGGACAGTTAGAAAGTGCTTGGGTGTTTATCTAAGCTTGTTTATCTGAACACTGAAAACGGTGAATAAAAGCATTGTAGTGTAAGCTATGTGTGTGGACAGTTTTTCTATGAAATATTATGGAAAATAGGAAATATACATTCATATAGAGATTTTTTGCTAAGGTTTAGACATAAACCTTCTGGAGGCATGTTGTAACTGCAAAATGTTACTTTGCAAAGGAGGAGGCTTATGAGGAGATTTTAGCCTCAGCCTCTGTATGTAACTTTCTAACGAAAGATACCTTAAAACTTACTCATGCTGAGCTGCCTCAGACATACTCAGAAAGAGGTAATCCCTTGGTAGGGCAATTTGGGAGATATGGGCAGAAGTGAGAACTATCCTCTGACATTCTCTTGCCAAAAAGTCTTTCTGCTCTTCTGAAATTCAGGAGCACAAATGCCTTAAATATCCTTAGTTCTTATGAAGTTAAATGGCACTCAGTTGTGGAGATACCACGTCTCTAGGCATAGCTGACCTTCACAAAGGAAAGCTTGGTAAGAGCATCACTTCAGCAGGAAGGACTTTGAAACAAGTAGCCTGGGACTCTTCAAATGCCTCTTTCAGCTAAGACAGATATTTAGACTCTTTTTGATACTGCTGGGTTTTGAGCTTTCTCCAGGCCTTGGATTGTGCTTATTTCTTCACTGGTAAATTATTCAAAATAGTCCTGTTGGATAGGATTGGAGGCAAATTCCAGAAAACGTGATCTGATCATAAAGATATCTGAAGTCCATAACTGAATGTCCAGAGCTGACTCCACCTCTCTCCTTTGCTGGTTGGGTGTTTGGTGACCTCGGGTGCCTCCAGTGCTCAGACCATGGTCTCATGCTGACTGCAGCAGTTCATCCTGTCAGCTTGTCCTTGTGTAAACAGATTCCTTCTGAATTACTCATAGGCCAGATGTGCCTCTTTTTTTGACCTTTTGGCTTCTAAATTGGTAACTGTATCTAATTTTGGCATTTGTTAATACTTTTGAATCCTGTTGTACCTTTTTTTTTTAACTTGCTGTGAAATTCCTTCCTGGGAATTGGTTTCATTGCATAGAGCTGCAGCTCTTTGTGATGGGATGTGAATGGGGGTTTTTATTTGCACCTTCCCCACCCCCTTTGCTTATTTAATTTTAAGCATTGGAAGGAGGGGATCCTATGTTTGGGAGCAGGGATCCAACCTTCAGTCTACGGCAAAGATGTGGTCTGCTTAATTTTTATTTTTCTTGATCTACGATCGCCTTACTTTTCTGAGGATTCCCACTCCAGGTAGCTTTAATCTGGTGCACAATTGTCTTCCTCCTGGAATAGGTAGGTAGATTGTTTAATTAAAAGAACAACAGTGTGATGAGTACTCAAGATGTTTCCACTGTTCTCTGTCCTACTTGGCTGTCCAAGCAGAAGCTTTGTAGGGATTTGCTGTGATTGATCACAGGAGCTCTTCCCTACATCCTTCCCATGCAGGGTGGTTGCAGGTGGTTACCCATAGCTGCCTCTCCTTTTATTAAAGGAAATCCACTTATGTAAGCCTGTTCAGAGATGTGACCTTGTAATTGTTTTGTGAGGGAACAGGTCTTAAACAGGAACAGAGAAAAAGAGATTGAGAACAGCCGTGAAGAGAAAGAGGATGTTGGTTGACAAGAAGCTTGACTTGACCCAGCGATGTGCACTTGTAGCCCAGAAAGCCAAACGTGTCTTGGGCTGCAGCCAAAGCCCCATGGGCAGCAGGCTGAGGGAGCCAATCCTGCCCCTCTGCTGGGCTCAGGTGAGACCCCACCTGCAGTGCTGCCTTCACCTCTGGGGCTCCAGTGTGAGAAAAATGTGTACCTGTTGGCATGGGCCCAGAGGAGACCATGAGGATCATCAAAGGGCTGGAGCACCTCTGCCGTGGAGACAGGCTGAAAGAGGTGGGATTGTTTAGCCTGGAGAAGACTCCAGGGAGACCTTAGAGCCCCTTCTGGTACCTAAGGGACTACAGGAAGAGCTGGAGAGGGCATTGAGTGACAGGATGAGTATCTTGGTGAAGAACATGGGAAAGAGGAAAAGGCAGCACCCTCAGCTTGGCTTTCCAAGGGGCCTGAATGACTGCAGCAACCTGCAACAGCTTTGCCTGGTAGTGGATGGAGCAGCTGTGCTGCTACACCTGTTTTCTCTTGTGCTCTGGTTTGACAAGATTTCTTCCAGAAATAAGAGGATCAGCTTTTAATTTCTGTCATCTTACAGTGAATAGATTTGTTCTTAGACTCTGGAACAATAAGGCAAGTCCTGACAAGTCATTATTGGTCAGAATAAAAATTGCCTTTTAAGTTCAGCATCTCAGGCTAATTAATGTAAATTCTCCCACTTAGGTTGCTGCTGTATGTGGCTTGTTTTAATGCTTGAGTCATAATTCAAAGAAATGAGATGGAGGCAAGATTTTTAAGTTTTTTTTTTCAAGCTGCAGTTCTGTGCCAGCTTGCAGATGGATGAAGTTAGCTTAAGCTTTAAAAGTTTCTAAGATCTCAGACTTTTCTGCTAAAATTCAAACTTCTAGCAAGAGTAAGAAGTGTGTGTGTTGCAGTGTGCCTGTGTCTGCATTTACATATACACGGCATGAGTTTTTATACATGTATATAAGTAACAAAATAGGTATGCTCATGATTTGTATGTTACACAGTGTGTATATACCTAATTCAGTGGAAAAAGGCATATTATTCTGATGAAGGGAATGAGCTGGAAGCTCATTCAGGAGTTCTCCCACTTCAGGAGACCACTGTGAGTCTTGCCTTGGAGACTGTTGTTTTTGGTGTAAAAGAACCTGTAGCCGGACAACCCAGGCTCAGAATAAACATTTTTTTCAATGTTTGTCTGCCTTTTCTTGGGATTTTTTTCTCCAAAAATCAGGACCAGAAAGAAGTAGTTCGATTCTTGGTGACATTTCTTACAAGAGGTTTTCATTCTACATTTTTGTTCCTATTGTGGCTTGTTCCCACACAAAATTTTTCCTTTGAATTTTTTTTTGTTCTCCAGGAGCAGTGTTGGACAGTTGAGCATCACCTATGCAACAAAGCTTAATTATTCCATACCGAATTACGGAAGATCTCTTCCTATTTCCTTAGGAAAAAATTTTGTTAGGAAACTCTAGGACTGATAGGAGGGGAAAATTGGTTGAGGGAGATAAAACGCCTAAGCAAAGCAGGAAATAGAAATCTAAAATGTTGAAGTCTACCCTTAGCTTTTCCTTCTCAAGGAATACAAACTTGCTTTATTTTTTTTAACAACTGGTAGTCATTACATTTTATCTGTCACTAGGCTTTCAATGTCTGGCATTACTATTCTCATTTCACTCTTCACAAAAATACCATTTGTGCCTTTGGAAATGCGATAGGTACCAAACTCCCATTTGTCTTCAATGTTACCTTGAAGCTGATGGTACTACTGTCTGTCCTGATTTGAAAATGACACTTAGAGACTATAGGGGTAAGTAAACTGCACCAATAGACAGTGAACCACAGAGCAAGGTCACTGAAATGTAGGAAGGAAACAGCTTTTCCCTTCTGCTGAGGACCTGCTCTTGGCTGGAGATTGCCAGACAGGGTCACTTGTAGAGATAGGATGCTGGTATTTCTGCAGGCAAATCTGAATTTCAGTCCAAGTGCAGCCTTCTCTGTATGGACAGGCTGGTTTGTACATTTTTGAGTACCTTAGCTGGCCACTAGCTCTTCCCCTGTTTCTGTCCTTCCGGGCATTTTGGTCAGCAGAGCTGGATGCTCTGATGCTGTTTCATTTAAAATACATGAGCCTGCTTCATCCACCTCCTTCTGCCAGTGCTTCACTTAGGCTTTGGCAGAGGAGTGCCTTGGGATTTAAATGGGTTTGAGATGTCCCTATTAACTCTTATTTCTTCCTGAGTTTATCAGGAGCTTACTATTAATTTGCCTATGGTGCAACATGGCTGTTACAGTAGGGGTCCCAAATTTTAGTTGTTTTTTTTTAGTAACACCAATAGGGAGGAGGGTTCTGCGTAAATAGTTGCATCAAACCCAACATACTGTTTGTCTGAAGCAAAAATAAAAGGTAGGTAATGTTCTTTTCACCTCCCTTCTGTTTCCTTTCTCTCCCTTCCAAATTCCCTGCATTATTACAACTTGAATTCTGACGTAAGAGTATAGCATGGATGAATGATCATATAAAATGTTTCACAAAGCTAATTCAACTTGTCCCCTAAATTGAGTTGTTACCCTTTGCTGGTCTGGACAGTAGATGTGGAGTAATGCAAATCTTGATTGCTCCAGAAATTTCAGTGCTGCCTTGAAGAGGGGATGCCTTTCCAGGCCAGAGAAGTGTGCCTGTGCTCAGTCAATGATACTTTGTGTGCAGCTGAGGTTACTTCTCAGCTTTTCATGAGCCCTCCTATCTAGCATGGTGTATTCCATCTGACCTTCCTGTGGAGCTTACCTTGAAGCTGATGTGCTTCCACTGGATGTCACTGTTGCTCTTCAGGAACACATTTAAAGTATTTTACCTGTGGTGAAAATGACTCCTCAAAATAGGCTTTTAAAGGTGTTTCTCTTTTCTTTGGATGAGTAGAATTGGGGTCCAGATGAACTGCATACACCACCTTAGAGGGTTTTCTGCTGCTCTGTTTTTAGGGGATTTTTTTCAGCTAAGATACTGAATTTGATTGCACTAGGGAATTTTAATACATTGAAGGTCTGTGTTGAACACATTGGATGTATGTGTTGTTTAAGTGGTGTGCTGTCTTTCTAGATACTTGAAAATTAATTCTTGGCAACATCATACTGTTTTTAAAAAAAACTACCAAAACACAAAACCCTCAAAAGAGTAAATACTCTGTGTTAATTAATTGAAAGGGACTTAAAGGTAGAGCTGAACCTACCCCCTTCACACCACTCAATTCTTCCCTTCCAGTGGAGAGAGGTGAGGAAAAGGGAAAAGAAATATTTCCTCTGGACTTCATTGTAAGAATCCTACATTTTATTAGTAGGTTTAAAACTGAAGTAGGTGGTTATTGTATCAATATGTCTTCTAAGGATCACCATTTAAGAAGCAAAATGGTATTTTTTAGTTGCCTTGTGCAGTTTGCTACATGTGTTGTTTAGCTCATACCTACCCCCCCAACCCCTGTAATTGCTGGCCAGGATGCTGTTTAGCCAGAACAATTTTCATAAGAGGCTCAGTAAGAGACCTCTGGAATGAAGGCTGATTAATTTTCCCCTTCCCCCAAGTAGTTGCCTTGTGCTGTCTTTAAGTGGTTGCTATAAATAAATCACTTTTGTTTTCCCTTTGTCACTGAGAGCTGTATTGTATTCTGAAACTGCTCATCTCTTCTTCCTTTAATGTTCAGCTGCTCCTTGCTCTACTCCCAGTGTTTAATACGCAGATGTTGTAATAAGATATTTAATGGCAAAGACTTTTGTTTGGTTGTACCAAATAAATTGCACCCTTGAACTCTGACTGAAATGAATTCAACTTCTGCAGCAGTGCCATAGTTTCTGGTGCCTGTCCCCAGGATTCAGCTGGCACTTTGCCCACAGGTGAGTCAGATGGGAACACAGGTGTCTCTGCCTGTAATTGTCATGGTCATTGGTACTGAGACTGACACAATTTTGAATTTTTGCAATGATTTTCTAAATCTGTTAGAATTTAAATTCCTATTGGCTGGCTCAGATGATATAAATTGTCATTAGAAGGGTTCCTGGAGTCTGTTTAAGGCTTCTTAGGTTTCTAAGGGGTTTTTTGTTCATTCTTGGGAACAGCAGCTGATTTAGTCTGCATTTACGAAATTTGAAAATGTTCCAGTCTGGAGGCAATTTGGTTCCTCCTCAGCTGGGTGCATACTTCCTAGAACTAAATAGTCAAAGACCTTTGTCAGTTGGAAGCCTCTTTTTTGGAAGTCACTGCTGTTACCCACTGTCAGTGTTTATTTGCTGGCTGCTGTGTCCCTGGTTCAGACAGAGAACTCAGAACCTCATTGCTGAAGGCTGTAGCTATGGGATATCTAGATGGTGGGCAGTAAGGAGCCTTTCAAGCAGCTGTGGTGTTTGAAATGGGGACAGTATGCCATGTTGTCATGTTCCTGGTTTCAAATATTCTTGGGGCTGTTGCCTTCAGGAGCCCCCATGGCCTTATACTGGAGGTGGCTTTTTGTGGGGGTGGTACGTAGCCTGTGAGGTGAGCAGCAGAATGTGGCATCTGACAGCATCAGTTCAACTTGACATGATGAGGGACTGCCTGACCCCTAAAGCATCAATGTAAGAACATATCTGCAGTACTGCCTTTGCCAGACTCTTAAACTTTGTGAACTATAGCAAAGAGAATATAGACTCAGAGTTCAACCCTGAAGCTTTTTATGAAAAGCTGTCTGACATATGCTATAAAGATAGATGGAGAAAATCTGTTGGTACAGTCATTTTTCTCCTCTGTGAGTCAGCTTGTTCTAATGGGTTTTGAAGAGGATAGCTCATCATCATTTGGGGTTTTTAAGTGCAGGTTGTATGTAGTGTTAGCTCACTAAAATTTCTGCTGTGCCTTGATTGACTGGCCTGAAGTTACATCATCAGCATAAGCTAGTCAGCCTTAAAATGGAAAGAAAATGTTTTTTGATGCTAGTTACCCATTGAAAAGCAGTGGTTTGTGGTTTTTGTTTGTTTTCACTTTTAAATTTAAGCGGCAAATAGCAGGTTTTTAAGACGGGATTGATCTCATCTCTGCAAGAATATATTTTAGTTGATTAAATCAATGCATCGGTGAGCAGTGCGTGGCTCTTGGGCTTCCTGCATTACAGGAGTAGCTGGAGTGTGGCTCCCGTGTCGAGGCAGTGCTTTGTGACCTGGAGTGTGGGCTGTGCTGGCCAGGGGCCTGTAGATAATCCAAATTATTCAAGCAGGTGGGAGGAAGGAAATTAGCAGATGCTGGTATCACCTGATACCACTGCTGCATCCCGGGCCTGTAGTGGAGCACAGGGATCCCTGTGGAGCAGCTGTCATTTAAACCTTCTTCTTTCCTGCTCCTTAGGCAGAACTGGCCATGTGAGGCTGGGCTGTAGGAGGATGGTTTGGTGGGCAGAGGCTGGAAGAATGGTCAGCTCCTACTAGCAATTGGTGGCCAGCAGCAAGGCAGTCTCTTGTCAAAGCTGCTACTGCTGCAGCCTCTTATTTCTTTTGCTCACCCCCTCTAGTCTCTACCTTCCCTAGGTACTCACATTGCTGCTTCTTGTACTACTTATTGCATATTCTGCCTGTGTCTTGAGCTGGATCTCAGCCTTGGAAGCCTTCCTGTGGCCTCAATCAGTGGCTCCCAGCAGCACACGGGTTTTTATGTACATTTTTAAAATAGATAATTTTTTTGTATGCATGTATGTATCTTTGTCATGTACTGAACAGTTTGGTGGTTAAAGTTATGTGAGCTGGTCTTGTTTCAGTTTATTTGCACATCTGCACACATCTTGGCATCAAACACAGAGAGGAGCAGGTAAGTCAGTACTGTGCTGGTGAGAAATGCATTCCTGCTGTTGCATAGGAGAGAGGAGACAGAGGCAAATCTTCATTTCTACTTAGAAAAAGTACATGTGGAAGTACTTTTGGAGACTATTTTCAATCTGTCAGAACTCCTTGCTGATTTGTAAACTTTGTGTGAGTAATAATTGCATGGGGATGGAGCTGCACCAGGCATTGGGCCATGGAGAAGTGCGTTTTGAGAGCTGTGATCTTGGCTTTCAGTTCAAATTTTGTCCATTAGTGTAAATTGAGAAACTGAAGTCTGCAGTTGCTTAACCAGTTGGCTACCTCCTTTAGTTAAACTTCTCTGAACTGCTTCTACTGGCAATAAGGCAGATAAACAATGCAAATAGTGTTTGTTCTACAAGAAAGATACCATTTTGAAAGAAAAGGAAGGAAGAATAGATTCTTTAGTAGAGATCTATTTGTGTTTTTCAAACTTAATTTATTCTGAATGAAATATTCAAGCTTGCGTAACTAAAACAGTTGAAACTTCAAAGTAAACTTGTTCTTAATCTCGTTGAGGAAGAAAACCAGTTCAAGAGATAAACAAAATTAAAATTACTAAATCAAAACAGTTCCAGTGCATACTGGGACATCTTGCTTCTGCTGAACTTAACTATGGTACAATGTCTTTGCCTTATTTCAACTTCCAAACATGGAGAGAGGCTTTAACTTTACTGTTGGAGTGAAATAATCAGACTCCTCCGGGTAGCTGACTTAATTCCTGTCATTGGGATGTAGTGCTTCCCTAAGTAGCTCCAGTAAGTCTTCAGTTACCTGTAGTCTGTGCCTGTGTACTACAAGAACACACCAAAGTTCTTTGCACATATGAAAGCTTGAACCTTGCAGGATTGCTACAAGATTTTTATCTAAGGTTTGCCTTTCCTGGTGGTGGTTTAAAAACAAACAAAAGCACACACAAAAACCCCCCAGAAAACAACAAAACCACCCTCCACCTGGAGCAGGCAGACAAGTCAGCAGAAGCTTTTCCTTTTCCAGCTGTGGCAAGAACAATTCCTTTCCTCCTTTGCTGTTTGAATAGCATAGACTGTCCCAGCATAAACTGTCCTTTACTGTTTACCCTCCGTGGAACAAAAATCCCTGTGCAGTTTGCATCGCAATAGCAGATTATGTCTGTTTGTTTTTCTTGCAGTCAGAAATGGATTGTAGCATTCATCATAAGAAAACAAAAACTCGAGATTCTTGTAGGACCCATGAGCAGCAAGAGGAGGAGACCAGTCTTGCAAATACCCTGGAGCATATTATGGGACAGCTGGATGTTCTGACTCAGGTATGATTTGCTTTTTAATTTGTTGTTGACAAAGGTAGCTGTGACTGGAAGAATTGGGAATATTTTGCAATAGTTTGATAGAATAATAATATAGCTAATTCAGAACTTCTGCTTTTTAGTAGTATTTTGATAAGTCTTTCATCATTTGCTTCTCATCTTATCTCTAGCAGTTCTCTTGCACTGACTTACACCTTAGGCCCTGCTCTTCCCCAGTTTCTTTATGCTGCAGCGCGGCAGATGCTGCTGGAACCAGCTCTGATAGACTGTGCTGTTAGCCAGGGTTTATCTAAGGTGATGCCTAGAGGAGGGCTTGGCAGAACAACTGTGTTTTGGTGAATAATCTCTGTCTCTCTTCCCTCCTCTGTTATACCACAGCCTATAGGTGAACTCTGTTCACATCCTGCTCCTTTCCCCCACCCAGCATTCACCTACACAGTCCAATTTCTGCAGAATCCTCCTCCCATCAACAAGTCTGGGCCCTTCTGTGCCTCATTGCTGGAACATGCTTTTCACCCACAGCTACAAACAACTAATCCCATGCTAAAACATTAATAAACAGTTCTTTCTTGGAGTCACTAAGCAATGCTTGAACAGAACCAGCCATGAATGGTGATCATCACAGAATGTGTTTACTTCATAGGAATTTGGGAATAGAAGTGTTTTTTGATTAACTAAATAACTGCTCATTGTGGAGAAATACTGTTTCTGGTTGTCTGGACCTGAATTTCATTGTGGTTTTTTGAGGTATGTGAGAAGCAGGGAGAAAGCATGGAACTGTAAACATTGGAGATCTCCTGTAGCTGAGACCATGGTGGTAGGATGGAAAAATGGAGGGTTTTTCTGTGAGTTTAAGCATTGTTTCTAAGGAAGAACAAGTAGGTCTTAAACACTTGGCACTGAACATACTGATTAGTAGTCTGAGTTAGCTCTCTGCTCTTGAGAGAGTTAACTTGTCAAACTACTTGTCAAAGAGTGTAAGATGATGGGTTGGAGGGCCCATCAGGAGATTGAAAACTGATTTAGAGATTAAAAAACATGCCACAACTACAGGCAGTCTAAAATAGTGTAGGATGAAACCCAAAAGGTATTTAAGTTCACTTGGCAGAAATGCAAAAAAGCACTTTTGCTGTGATCTTTAAAACACTGAGCACTGGAGGAGGGGAGGGAAATCTTGTGTGACACTGGGCCCTCATACTTGTGATTAAAAGCAACCCGGTGTGTACGCAAAATATTTTAATACTATTTTTATGTCTCCCTAGTAAGCTTGGAATGTGATTGTTATCTTTCATTACATAAATCACATCCACATTTCTGATGATGGATGTGTAATGGCTCCTTTTCAACTTCATAGGTGTTTAGAGAAGGCAAATATTGCAGTAAACAGTACGTGTGGGATTTAACCTAAATATAAGCAATGCAGATATCTCTGTTGAAGATATTGTGTAACCGTAGAAAATTCTAAATGTTGTTTTAAAGCTAGCAGAAAGAGAAATTGAGATCAGTGGGGGAGGAATAAATTAGTATGTTATAGGATAAAATTGGAAATGGCCCTGAAATAGTAAAAAACCAAAAAGCTGCCTTGAGTAACTGTGTTCTTCAACCTTTTACCTTTCTTGTAGCATTTTTACCATCTTTGAAGTACTTCATTTCCCATTGGTTCTACTCTGGGTATGTTATATTAACACCATTTTAATGCTTTTGTAGAGATGTCCCTGACATGCCGTTTTCATGCCAAGGTTTTTAGCAGCGACACAAACTGACACCAAACAAACTTAATCAAATGAGCCTGGAAGAATTCCTCATTCCTGGACTAAGGCAGAAGGCATCTCAGAGAAAAGGGATGTGGGCAGGTAGCAAGGCAGGTGTGGAGGGCATTGATTTCCATGTCTGAACTTTGGCTTTTCCAACTTTGGCTGTTGGGAGAAGGGAATACAGCTCTGGAATGTGGCTCCAGCAGAGCCACTGTTACCCCTCTTCCATGCAATTGGCTGTGCTCTGGTAGGAGCTGTGGTGTGCAGAGATCCAAGGGAAGTAGAAGCAGTGCCTGGTGCTGTGGGGTTGGTTGTTGTTCCAAGGCATTTCTGCCAAAGCACAAATGGATGCTGCTCTCTGCAGGCAGCAGATTCAAACCAATGTGTGTGTGTGTGTCAGCTTTGGGCCTGCTGACTTCCCTTTGTGAAAGGAGGACACCACTGCTTCTTCAAAAAAGCAGAAAGCCTTCATACATAACACTTAACAGGTGTCATTATTTTCTGTTCTTGGAGAAGGGCTGAAGATGCTTCTAGTGCTCTGTTGAAATCATAATTCCTGAGTATTGTGTGTTTAAAGAGAATTCTAAGCGCATAAGCAGGGCCATCCAGTTGAAGGGAAAAAACATATGACATTTCCAGAAACCCTCTATTGATATATCCATCCATGGGCTTTTCAGGAATTGAATCTGTTAGCTCCACTGGAGCTTGGATTAATTTCTGATGTGGTATCTTGAGTTCCTGTGTTCATTGTTCTTGTTGTAGATGCAACACTGTGTTACCATCATGTAAAGTACCGGTGGGGGAAGGTTAAAGTTGTGATAAACTACTTTGGGAAATTATGCAGATCTAAGCCAAATTTATTTTCCTAATATTTTTTCTGTAGCTGTCATTTCGAGGTTTAAACCTGGTATCATGTAGAAGTGGGAAGGAGAGAAAATACTTCCAATTTCTGCTGAAAGAGGTGATAGTGAGACATCAGCTGTGGGCTGTCATCTCTTGCCAGCACACAGCTTTGTTCTGAGCTGCACACTTGAAGCTGCATCACCAATGATTAGTACCTTCCTTCTGCTGGCAGTAGATTTCCAGATGAAATGAGGTGTCATGTGCTTGAATTCAGTGAGATTGTTTTTATTCAATTCAGAGGTCTCTTCCAGCCAGTCACCAATCACTGAGGCTGTTGAGGTGGTGTGCCCCACACAGGAGGATACAGCAGAGCAGACTTTCTCCTTCAGCTGGGCACTTCAGTTCTTACCAGAGAGAGATGGATTAAAAGAATCCAGTGGCTGTTGTGTATCACAACTAGCAGTAATCACAAGAGTGAATAGAAGCTTGGCTAAGCTTCATTCTTGTGTTGTTGATATGATTCAATTCTTGAAAGTTTTGGCAACTTTCTTTCAACTGGTCTTTGATTCAATGAAACTTTTTTTCCCTCCTCCTCTCCAAAGCTCTGTCAGGATATATTTTACTTGTAAGAAAGTGGTCTAATGTGAGCTGACAGGATCTTCATATTTTTCCTAAAAGCAGTTTGTGTTTGGCCTTACATGGGTCTTTTTCAGAAGAGTAGCATATGCTTAATAATTCTGCTGCCTTGAAGAGTGAAGTTGAGACCTGGGCATAAGCCAGTTGTTCCCAGTAGTTTTGGATTACTTAGCTACCCTAGTTCCCCTCTGCAGGAAAATAAGCAATTCACATCTGGCAAAGGAATGAGGGAGATGAGAGTAATAAATGTACAATACTGATGCTTTGCTCCTCCCTTTCCTGCAGCTTATTCTCTTGTCAGTGTCTCAGTGTTTAAAAGTCCTCTACTGGCATTTCAGAGACGTGAAAAGGATGAAAATGCAAACTGTTTATCAATTTATTCATTTTTACTGAAGAATGGATCTCAGTATCTCAGTGCCTATATGAAGAGTTGCGGTGAATATTGAAGTTTAAGGGGAAAACAAGGTGATTTTCTCTCTTGGATAGCCAGGCACAGGAGGGTGTTTTGGCTGAAACAAAAATGTAGCAGATATCAAAGATTTGCTTGGTTCAGGTGCATTGCTTGCGTTTACAGCTGAGCTGCTCTTCTGAAAAGATCATCTGTGAGTAGCTGTCTTGGCTACAGTGGAAAACTTGTATTTGCAGTGGTCATCTTCAGTTTAATGTACTCTCATCCTCACTCCAAACACCTCCAGCTGCTGTGTTCGCTCTGTTCGTCTCTGGGCAGGAGGCACTGAGGCAAAAGCTGCTGGCTTTATGTGGGAAGGAAGATGTCTTCTCCAAATGAAGAGTTCAGAATCAGGTTAGCATAAAAATTCATAAATAGCTGTGATGATCCACCCACAGGAAATGGATTTGTATGCTTCCCCAAACTAATCTTGCATTGAAGCTGGGAGAAAACAACACAGTGAAATGGAGAGGACTTGATAAATCTGTAAAATAACCCAAAGCCTGAATTGAAGGACAATCTAGCTCATGTGAGATTAAAGGATTATTTCACTCCAGAAAACATTGCAGGCAGAAAAAAAATTTTTGTAAATTATTTTTTTAGCATAAAAAAAGACTTGGACACAAGCGAGTTGCTTTTTAATTAAAGCTGAAAATGTTTGTGTGTCCAGTGCTTAGTAATAAAAACGAGTAAAATCCAATTCTTATTCCTTTTTTGAGATGCAGTCTCAAGCCTGTGTTGGTGAGGGATGAATGTGGCCTCTCTTTTGAGAGGTACTGAATGTAAATTAAGCAACTGGTTTAGTAAAATATATGCTTTTATGACTTCAAGTAGTTACAAGTCAAGAAAAAATACTTGGCAGTGGTAGGGGGATCATGTCCCAAGTGCTTCTACCTTTGCTATGCACAAGTATCTTGGTTTCTGTGTTGCTCTCAAGACCTGAACACCGATGGACCCAATATGGGGGAAAAACTGCAAGTAATTTTTATTCCAAGAGAAATTGTTTGAAATCTGAAACACTAATAAAAAAGATCTCATCTGAAAATCTGTGGAGTGTCAGATGAGTTTGGTTTTTAAGTCTGAATTTAAAGGACATAGAGGCTATTTCTTGTGAGTCAGACCCATCTCTTAGAGATTCAGTAGCTTTGATCTCTCACTCAAATTAAGTACCCTGGTTGTTGCCAGTCCTCTGTGTCATTGAGCAGTGCTACTTTCCCCCCCACTCCCCCTGAAATTTACTTCCAAAATATTTGATGCAAATACGTTTTTCTCCAAAGATTGCTTAAATTAAATGCACTCTGAGGGATATTGCTGTGTTAGCAGAACACTGTGTGAAGGCTGGCTCTCCAGAAGTGCTGATCCTCTCCCTGGATGTTCACAGGACCTTCACCTTCCATTTTCCTTCAATGGGAAGGAATACTAAACACCTCCCACAATTTGTTTTCACAAGCAAACTTTGAAGATTAATATAAATTGTTATTCTGCTATTGGATACCAGCAGCTGAGTTCATTTAGGTGAGTGATTTGCATCCTCTCGGAGGCAGGGGATGGATATGGGAAGGCTTTGAAGACTTTGTGGTTGGGGAAGACCTCTGGTCATTTGGGGTTCTAACCTATATATTGTGCAGTTGCTGTCATGGTGCATGTTTGGACATTTTGTTGTAGCTCATCCTGACTGGCTGTGTCTTTGAACCTGGGAGTCTCCTGACTACTTTTGCTGTGCTGGCCCAGCCCCAGAGGTCTGGGAGCTCTGCACCAAGGAAGCTGCATAGAAGCCATCAGCCATTCTCTTCTAGAAACATGCAGGATCTAAGTGCCATCAGTTTAGCTTTGGCTGATCAACTGTCAAGACTAAGGCAATACCAACATGTGATGAAACATTTCTAGTCAGAGGGCTATAAATGGAAAGACTCAGTTGTGAAGGACTTGTGTGCCTTGTGTCTCCACCCTATGTGGATGAAATTGGCAGAGCCTGTGGCTTGTCTTGGTAGCTACAATTGATTTAATACAAAGGACAACCTTTTCTGTGCCCCAGGGTCCCTTTGATCACTGTAATACTGGTACTGATCATGCTGCTTGCTCTGGCAAATACTGGATGGTACTAGAATTTTTGGGTATGCTTGTGTGGTTTTCCTACTGCGAAAAGCACAGTGAGTACTGCAGATGGTCACTTGTTGCTGTACTGAGTACCACAGGACTTTGTGCATTACACCAAAGTTGCTCATATAATTTAGTGAAAGGGTTGGTAAACTGTAATCCAGGTAATTCTGCAGAAAGTGAGGTGTGCTGGGAGGTGGAAGGAGAGATGGCAGCTGAGAATGATAGAATGGTTTGGTTGGAAGGGACCATCTAGTTCCTACTCTGCTGCCAGGTCCGGTTCCTCACAGCCCCATCCAGCCTGGCCTTGGACACTTCCAGGGATGGGACAGCCATAGCTTCTCTGGACAACTTGGGGCAGGGCCTCACCACCCTCATTTTAATAATAAGGGAAGAGTAGCTGAGCAGTACTGGTTTTGAGTTTTCTAACTAACCATTTCCTTCTTGTAAGTGCTTTGGACTCCTAAATAGAAAAAAATTACTTATTTTTCAAGTGTCCTCAGTAGCCTGAGGATAATGTTTGAATGGTATATGAAGAGAGCTGGTGGGACTATGAACTCTCATGCCCTGCAGTAGAGAACAAAGAGGTTGTTTAGCAACACAACCTGAGCAGATCTCCAGGTAGGCATCCTGATGAGGCCAGGCTGCTGCTGGCATTTGTCCTTCTGCAGGCATTGTCATGTATTCCTAATCCATGTGACCCCAGGGTGAGCCTTGGATGGATGTTCAAAACCTTGGTTGAGGGGTCTGTGGAACTTCCTATACTGAGCTGTACAGCACCTCTGACCAAGATGTTCCTGTCCAGCCACATGGGAGCTGTGTGTGTTGTAGGAGCAATAAAAGTTTTGGAATTTGAAGCATGTTTACAAAGTAAACCAAAGAAAATTCATGGTGTTGATTTGGAGAATGGGATAGTGCTGAGTCTTCACTAACTCAGCCTGGTGTAAAATACTCTATGCAAATAGGCTTTGTGAGAATTCACCTTAGAGTTTGCTTTCAAAACCGTTGAGATGGTGAGGAGCTACAGACCTGATTTAAAATGTTTGTTTTAGTCTGAGCACATGAGGAGCTATCATTTCTGTTAGAAATAACCCCACATTTTATTTTAAACCAAAACCCACTCTGAGGTTAAGGCTTTGACCAATGGAGTAAGGCTGGTCCTGGCAGGAATTTGTTTGCTACATGAAGTGTTAATTGCTGTGAAAGCTTCATGCCTTGTTCTACTGTGAGATGAGACTTATCTCCTCAGTCTGAACTGCCAGCTCTTGCTGAGAATGCTTCAGAGCTTGCAGACATGTGTAGCTGGCTTGGATGCCATCTCAAAGCTGTTAAATTACAATTTGCACATGAGGAGAGCAGCCCAGCTCTTTTGGTAAGAGCAGGGATCTGCTCTGGGGGTCCAAGTGCAGCTGCTGAGGTGGAGGGGCACTGGCAGCATGTTGGGGCAAAACCCACTATGAGAGGAGGAGAAGCTGTTCTTGCCAGACAGGTTCGTGCTTGAACTCCTGCTGCATAAGTTCTTCCATGAGCCTTTCAGTCTTGCAGCTGCAGTTTGGAGTTGTAAACTGTGATTAGTGGCGGGAATTAAGATTTTTTTTCTTCTGTAAAAGGTAGGCAGGTGCAAACCCTTCCCGTGGTAGTTTGTTTCACTCATTGCATTAGTTTAGAGAAAGGGCTCCCAAGCTTAATTTACTGGGGTGCCCCTTGGATGCTAAGGCAGCATTTTTATGGTGCAGTTCACTTGTACTTCTTGGCTGTGTTTGTGAATAAAGTGGGCTCTGAAATTGCTAATTTTAGGGAAAATCACAAGAAGTTACAGCAGGGTGTCTTTTAGTACACACCTGAATTGGCCATGCTTGTTACAGAGGGCAGAGCTCTTTAACCTGCAGCTCCAGGTCAAATGTGACAAGTCTCATTCTGTAAATCCATGGGCCATCTGTAGTCTTTAGTGGACCTCTTAAAAACCATCAGTCCCTAAGTTCTTCCTTGTACCCACACAGTGGAGTGGAGAAACTGTGGATACAGAAACTTACCAACTTCTTAATTTCTTGTGTGTTCGTTGTGGGTGATTTTTTTTTTTTTTTATAAATTGAGAAGAAAATGCTGTCTTCATAAGTTAACATATCAGGGATGAAGAATCTGAAGAGGCAGAAGTAATGTTTTTTCTTTGAGCTGTTTGATATGTTAGTGCTCTGCTAAATCTTTTAGCATATGCTTAGAAAAAACAGTGGAGCAAACTTTTGAGGATCTTTTTAAATAAAGCTAGAAAACTACTTCTGCTTCCTTTGAGATCAATGGAGAGAGGGATTTTCTGCTATGAAGAAATAGGAATAGAAGTGCAAGTGTCCTATTTTTTCTGCACAGAGCAAAGAATACATCTGTGGTGCAGTCACTGTGCAGGATCATATCCCTTGTAGGTTCAGACAAGCTGTTCTTACTCGGTCTGAGGAACTGCTGTGTCCCTGCTTTTTGGGGGAGGTTCCCTGATTACTGGTGATCAGTCAGGCAGTTCTCTGTCCCCTGTGCTATTACATGGCTAACTCAGAGCCACTGTGACAGCATACTGGAAAGGCCCTGTGCAGCACCTTTGGCCTTGCAGAGTGTGTCCCTTAGCAGGGTGAGCTGAGCATTAGTTATTCCACCCTTCTATGCCCTTGCCCGCCTTGCCCCCAGCTCCAGGTTAAGTCCTGCTTTAGCTCATAGCAGCCATCTGGCTGGCTGGATCTCTCCTGGCAGGGACTCCACCACTGCTCCAGAGGCTTGCTGGTCACCTCTGCTCCCTTGCTCTGGACTCTGCTCTTCAGGTTTCCTTAGATGCTGGTGGAACTGGTTTCTTTTGGCATTCAGTTAGCACCTGGTTCCCCTTATCTGTCCTCCTCCAAAGCCCCTCCAGGGCTGCTGCAGAAGCTTCAACCCTAAGGCCAGTGGCTTTTAAACCTGCTGCTTAATCAAACATGTTTAAGAGGGACTAAGGAAAAGATACTGATGAAAGCATCTTGGAACAGCATCCCAAATCACTGTTATTTGGGTTGTAAAAATAACACGGAGGAATATCATAAGAGGCTTGTCATCAGGTAAGCAAGCTTGACTACTGGGTGCCTCAGTTTGTGTCCTGGGGGAGGATGGAAGTGAATATTCCCCAGAATTTTCAAGTAAATAGGAGGCAACTTTTTATTTCTCTATAGTTTCTCAATGTTTCCAAAGAGAAAAGTGGGTTTTTTCAGTGCTGAGTCTGTGAAGACAAATGAAGACAAATGTTGCAGGAAGTGTTGGTAGAAGTGATTCAAGTTTTCTGTGAAAAATTCCTGTATTCTCTTCTGATGCCCATAGTAATGCTCAGTATATTACTGTAATGTCAGAAATACTCCTTAAAAAATAAATAGCTTGGTGTTTTTTTCTTGTTTAAGCCTAGGCTGTTACCCTTCTGCCAGTTTGAGCCAGGACCTCAATAAATTATCCGGCATTTACTCCCTGGTGCGTAATGGAAACTGTATTCCTGACACACCAGGAAGCCCAGATCCTGCCACAGAGTGCAAACCTGGCTCTAGTGAATCCTCACTGGATCTGGCTAACAGTGTTCTCCTCCTTGGCTTAACTGCTGGTTTGTTATCTTGGAGAAGCCTTAGCAAAAGCATGCAGGAGTTGAATGGGTGCAGTTTCATTTGCCTCCTGAGAATGACTTGCTTTATATATAGCAGCGTGGCAATATTGTAAAACTTTCAGCTGCTAATAAAGGAGCTTTTCTGTGCAAGTTGCAATATAGCACTTATAGCAGCTGGGCAGTATTTGTGCTTTCCCATACCTTCCTAGGATGTCAGATGCCCTGTCTATTTATATTCATCATATATTCACATCTAAATGGACTGTAGTCATTGATTCCTACTTTGGACTTCCTGAATTTCATCTCTGACTGCTACTTTTCCACTTTTAGTTTCCAAAAAATACTTACTGTGAGTTTCTGCTTATACTTACATGCAATTTCCATTCCAATAAGCGTTTTCCTTACAGCTTTCTCACAAATTCAACACTTTGTGAAATCTGCTTTACTTGCGTCTCATGGTGCCGTGTGTAAGAGCTCTTAACTCCTATTGACAGGATCACGGTGGCAGTAAATCATGGAACAGAGGAACCACGAGTATCTGGGCATTGCTTCTGGCAGGGCAGTGTGACTGGGATGTTAATTCAGCTGATTATCTTTCTAAAGGAAATTTGATGCAATGCTTCATTCTCCCTCTTTTTATTGGAGTGTTGAATTACTAGTTCATTTTTTAGATGGAAAAGCCAGGACCCCTACTGGTTTTCATTCTCTGTCTGGTTGCTTGAAGGATAAGATCTTTGCTGTAAACCCCTGGTAGACATTCAGCCTGCTGTGTTCTGCCCTTGGTACTTTTGTTCCTGGTCTCCAAGACAGTCACTAGGCAATGGCATGGCTGGATGTGGAAAAGATTAAGTCTTCTCTTCTTTGAATAGATGGGAGGGCTCCTGCTGGCTCTGGGGCACCTGGGATGTTACCTGCTGGCTCCACGATGTTTCTTCTGGTTCTCTGTGTACTTCAGTTCCTGTGCCTCAAAGGGATGGAAACAGAGGAAGAAAATACTGAAATGCAGCTGGTGCTGTAGCCTATGGCATATTTAGGCAATGCAGGGTTTATTCTTTCAGGTGAAGCTTTCTACAGCTGCAGCAGAGCTCTTCTGCTATGTCACAGGTCAGAAATAAGAAATATATTAGAAGTAAACTTTGAACTATGTTTAGGGAGGAAAAAAAGGTGCATTATGATGTATTGGACAACCTCAGGCCCTTTCTGACTTCCTTGATGCAAGATGGCTTTGCCTTATGCCTGCTGTTGTTTTTACTATGTCTGTTTTCTCTTCTCCCCCACAACTTGTCTCATTCCCCAAATCATTTTACAGCAGACTTTTCTTAGTCTCAAGTGGCCTTAGCCAAGCTATTTCCTCTCTTTGTGCTTTCGTTTCCCCAGCTGTAAAATGGGGATAATGAGACCTGCTTGCTTTTGTCAGGCACTTAGAGATGTGCTTACGAAATGCGCTATTAAAAGGCTTTCTATGTATAACTGCTATACAAACAGCGGTTGTCCAAGTTTATTTGAATTACTTTATTAGAGTCCAGGGTTCTTAGCATCCTTTGTTTTTAGCAGAGGATGTTATTTATGCAGCAAAAATGCCCAAAATGTGAAGCTATTGATCGTTGCTGATAAGTTTATGGATATTAAAGCATTAAATCATCACCACCCTTTATCAGCCATTCTGGTGTCTCTGGAAGCTGAAAGTGGTTGTGCATAGCTGGGGCCCTTGATTATCTTGGTGTGATCAATAAAAGGTTTTCAGCAGAAGCTTTTATTGCCACGTGGTTAAAATGTTCTTCCTGCGCATCCTGTTCATGATGACTTCAACTCGAGGAGAAAGAGAACAATCCTTTGCAGGGTAATTGGATTACACAAAGAAATGTAGGCATTATGTTGAGGTAGATATTGACACTTGGAGGTTTTCCCCTCCATCTTCTGCTGCATTGTCTTGGGCTGGGAAGGCTTTCTTGACTGGCATGGTGCTTCTCCAGCAAGTTTTGAGTGTTTTAATTACAGCAGACCCATAGTGTTCAGTGAAGGGAGGAAATGGTTGGAAGCAAAGAGGTAAAATCGGAGCCGTGACCAAGCAAAATTGTTTAAAATCTGTATGTCTTGTTAGCAGAAGTGTGTCTGGTGGCTCTCCAGTGTCTGGTGCCTTATGAACCTGTCCAGGAAGGGAAATGCAGAGTCTGAAAGCACCAGTGCTGAAATGGGTGCTTGGTGTTGTCTGCAGGAAGGCTTTGTGCCTACTGTCTTCTATTGCTCATCTCTGAAGTCATGCAGGGCTCTGTCTGCTGAATGTTGACACTGGAGTTCCAGCTTAGAAATACCTTGAAATATTCATGTGAATTTAGCATTTTATTTGGCGTATTTCATTGAGAGTGCAGTGTGCAGTGTGTCCTTGTCAGTAGCTCAACAGCAGCTTTCACTTTGTTTTGCAGACAGTTTCCATCCTGGAGCAGAGGCTGACACTCACTGAAGACAAGCTGAAGGAATGTCTTGAGAATCAGCAGAAAATCATTCAGAACAAAACAAACTGATTTCCTGAGATCAGACAGGAGCTGAAGGCATTGGGAGGTTTGAGATTGTTTGTGTTCCTAACAGACTGTGTGTGGCTTGCTTTAACAATTTTGAGCATAATCTATTTTTCAATTGGAATGTATAGTTATTGTATCTGTAAATAGCTTTGTTACTTTACTAAAATAAAAGCAATATTTTATTCATAAGTGTGGGTAACAATTGTGATCTCTTGTGCTTTCCAGCAGCCAACATGTGGATTGAGTACTAACCAGGAAGGTCACATCTCTCCTGTCTCTGGTCCTACTAAATTAGTTTCAAAGTGTGTAAGTAACTTGGAGTTGCCAGATGCCTGGCCCAGGCTGTATTAGGCTTGTTGCTGA
Organism: Pseudopodoces humilis; assembly: GCF_049639895.1. Lineage (NCBI taxonomy): Eukaryota > Metazoa > Chordata > Aves > Passeriformes > Paridae > Pseudopodoces > Pseudopodoces humilis. The sequence goes on along the minus strand of NC_142212.1, from coordinate 6,529,151 downwards.
GGTGTGTGCTGGCTGAAGGTGAGAAGCAAAGTGCTGTCAAGATATTTGGGGCAGTGGTCACCTCTGGTCTAGGACCATATCAAGCAGGGTGGGGTCCTGTGTAACTGGCATCTGGAAGGGTTTGTCTCAGCTGGGTCTCACACAGCAAATCTGACACAGCAGCTGAGACCCTGGATGATACTTGTGCAGAGGTGATTAAATCTGACACATTTATCCTGCTCCCATGTGCAATACAGGAAAAATGATTGAGGCTGGAACAGAGGCCCCAGCCTGTCAGATGCTGGGTGATTTCCAAGGAGGTTTTGCTTCATCTTTGCTTCTTATATTAAAGGCAGGGCAAAGGGACAGGAAGGGAACTAAATACTGTAATGTTTTCTCCATCATGGGACTCCCCTCTTCTCATACTAGACTGCCTTTAATTTTTGCTCATTTTGCAGATGTTTTCACAGTTGAGTAGCTCATCACTGGCACCTTCCTCCCCTCATTGCTCCTCCCGGCTTTTCTGGGGCTTCAGCAGGTGTTTAGTATGTAGCTGCACAAGAATTTGGACTCCTGGGAGATCCTGTCTGCAACACCTCTTCTGCTAGCACATGCTGTTGGTCTCCTTTCTTGCAATAAACTCTGACCCACATTCCTGGAGAAATGACCTGCAGGACCTTGAGCACCTCAGGGGTCCCTGCTCACCACTGTCTGTCTGACCTCTGCAGACAGGGAGGCTGCCTCAGTCCCTGCCCTTGGTGGTACCTGCCAGCCTTGCACAGCTTCTAGGGCCTCCATCTCCACATGTGCTGTGGCACCCTGGATGTTTGCCTGAGGACAGGCTGGCATCCTTACTTCACATGGGCTTTAGCTGGTTTTAAGGCCAGACTGTGTGGTTTTGGCTTTGGGATGGTTTTTGGTGTTGCACCTGTTTCTGGGTGGTGTTAATGCTCCTCATCCAAAATGGGGGGAGCTGGTTGTGTTTTCCTGCCAGCACTAGGAAGCTTCTGGTCTCCTTCCCTCCTGGTCCTTTATACATCTCTAAGAGCCCCGTGCTGGCATGATCACAATATTTCTCTTCTTCATTTGTGGGAGGCTGAGAGCTTTCTCATTTCCATGCTTGGTTGATGATGAGTTTCTCTCTGCTCTGCCACAGACTTTGTTTTCTGTTTCCAGGCTCTGAGTCTGATAAATCATTACTTTCCCTTAATGGAATCAATTCAGTGGTTGTACTCTGTGCTCTTGCTCTAAGCTTTCAGTGGCTTTTTGCTGAGAGACTGACATCATTTTCATTGAAATGAGTTTGTGTGGTGATGCAGATGGGTGGGGAGGAGGGGACTCAAAGATGCTGTGGCCAATTTGCTGCTAGAAAAAAAGCTGTTCCTGCCCTGATCTGCTGCCACTGAAACAATTACAAAAATTGGTTGCAAGAACCTAAACTTTCAACTTGATCCTCAGTGTTGTGGGCTGGCCTTTAGGATTGGGGTGTGGAGGAGAAAATTTAAACATTCCTACATCAGTTTTTAAGCTGAGTTGGTCAGATAGTGGTGCTAATAGTGCCAGAGTCATGGATTTGGTCCCTGTATGGGCCATTCACTTAAGAGTTGGATTCAGTAATCCTTGTTGGGATTTCCAGAATCCAGAATCCCACCCAGCTGTGGGGTGGTTTCTGGTTTCTTCCAACTCAGAATATTCTGTGATTTACTTTAAAAATAGCTTTTGCATCCTTCTAATGTGTACTTACTAATGTCTTAGAGACACAGAAGCAATATATAGTATTTTAGAGAGGATTGCAGTACTATTGACAAATTGCATGTATGTTCAGAGGTGCCCACATTTGGGCACTTTAGATACAGATGCTTTTCCTTTTCAGATGTTGTGAGCAAATCCATTTGAAATGTGTAATTGTGCTTCTAGAACAGGTTAAGTGCTCAAGTGCTGAGGACAGGTGGGATGTAGGGTGTTGTGTTTTAACCCCAGCTGGCAGCTAATCCTCACACAGCCTCTCACTCACCCCAGGTGGGATGGTGAAGAGAATCAGAAGACTAAAAGTGAGAAAACTTGTAGGTTGAGATAAAGACAGTTGATCAGGTAAAACAAAATGTGAAATTCAGTCACCACTTCCCATGGGCAGGCAGGTGTTCAGCCATCCCCAGGACAGCAGGGCTCCATCACATGGTGACTTGGGAGGACAAATGCCATCGCTCTGAATGCCCTCTCTTTCTCCCTCTTCCCCCAGCTTTATGTGCTGAGCGTTGATGCCACATAGTCTGGAATATCCCTTGGGTCAGCTGGGCCCAGCTGTCCTGGTTGTCCCCTCCCAGCAGCTCCTTGTCCCCCAGCCTCCTCTCTTGGGCTGGGGTGAGAAGCAGAAAAGGCCTTGGTTCTGTATAAGCGCTGCTCAGCAGCAGCAGCTAAAGCATCCCTGAATTATCAGTTCTGTTACCAGCACAAACCTGAAACAGCCCCACAGGAGCTACTGGGTAGAAAAATAATGCTATCCCAATCAAAAGCAGCAGATTGGGAAAATTGCTTTTCTTAACTTCTTGTTCCATGTTGTTGTTGTAGACGTAACCCAGGGTGGGTGGGAGTGGGAAGTCAGGAGGAGAGGGAATCTTACAACCTTTATATGATTTAGGTGGCAAGGAAGGTAATCTGAAAAGATTTTGACAGTATTATCTATCTTCTTTGTCCTAAACCTTAGCAACTTCATTTTCCCCCTTACAACCCTCTTACCTGGACTAGGATTTAAAATGTACCAGCACTTCTGAAGGCTGGCTATTGCTTGAGAGGCAGGCAAGGCTTGGAAACTACAAGATTGACATTTTAATCCTTGTGCTTAAAGATTGAGCAACAGCCTCAAAAAAAAAAAAAAAAAAAAAATCCTGAGGAGCCCAAATCCTGTTGCTTGTCTTGTCCTGAGGCTCCGTGCTTTATCCACTAAGCACCACAGTTTTTGGGTGCTGAGGAGAGGGTAGCCTCCAGAGTGAGTTAAAGCCACTTATATTTTTACATTCATGATCTTTTTTTTTATGTGGGCACATCTGCCGTGTCCCATTTGTGAAGCTGTTAACTTGGGGAGCAGTGGAGCAGCGAAGTGAGAGCAGCCTGTGCTTTGTCCTTGGGCTGACATGGCCTCTGCTCTGCTTGAGGACAAATCCTGCCTTGAAAACCTCATGTGGTGAGCTGTGTGCAGGGGGAGGCTATGAAGAGTTAAGGATTTTGTTTTGGATCTCCAAGGCACTGTGGAAGCCAAGTTCTTAAAAAAGTAGTTTAATTTGTTGCCATTACATTTGCCAGACATATGACCTCACTAAACTTTCAGCAAGGGTTCTTTGTGCTGAGATTGGCCCCTGGGGAGCCCGGTGCTGCTGCAAATGGCTTTTTGGCTGCTGTGAGTGTGGAGCATGTTAAACACAACCGTGATCTGTGAAAAAGTAAGAATCTTCAAGCACTGCCCACTTTCCTTCCTGTCTGGGAGCTGGAATTGGACAGCAGAGCTCATTACTGAATAGGCAGAAACAGGAGAGCACGGTGGTATTGACTCTCCTGGCCAGGAAATGCAATGGCCAGGAGCATCCTCTGCCCACAGGCTCATCACTGGACATGAGTCCACCAGCTAACCAGGAAATAAAATCCAACTATGATCTAAGTAGCTGGGCTAAAACTAGCCAGCCTCGTGGTACAAATCACTTATTATATAACCTCTTTAAAGAGCTGCTTTTGAAGGAAATGTTTTTTGAAACACGAGTGAGTAGGAGGGGAGGGAAGCGAATCATTTTACAAAGGTTTGTCACTCTGACGTGAGAGCAGGGCTGTGTTTCTTCCCTTGCTTTTAGAAACGGTTGGTCTGCAAGTGCTTGGAAAGGACTTGATCAACTGTAGTTTTGGAAAGGAAATCAGTTGGGAAAGAAGATTCTCTTATTGATACTCCTCTGTGTATTTGACCTGGATTTAGTGTGCTGTAGGAAATTTTATGTGTATCTCAGGGAAAGCTGGGATTTGTAGCACTGCAACAGAGCTGTCACTGCAGGCAGGCAGCACTCTTCAGTCCCCCTGCTCTTGTCAGGGGAGAGGTCTATAAATTAATTCCTCTGTCAAGGTACAGGTTCCATGAAAGAAGAGCTTGTCAGAGATTTGCGTGTGGGGTGTCACTGAAGAGAGTGATGGGTTTCCAAGGCACAGGTGTCTGGCATCCCTTACTTTCTCCCTGTCTCCTTGTAGCGCAGCAGCCAGTGCTGCTGGTAAAGGTGTGCTTAGAGCCTTTGTGCTGCACAAGTGGTGGCTGTTGCCTCAGGTGGGGTTTGAAGTTGTCTGGTATCAGTTCTGAGTATAAAGGTGAAGGTTGGCTAAGCCAACAAGCAGGGAGAGTGCTGTGGGGTGGTTTCTGGTGGGGGATGAGCATTGTGAACACTTGAACGTGTTCTGGCAGAGGGTCATTTGCTGCTTAGTTGCAGCTGAGATAGGCCAGGTGACTGCTGCTCGAGGAATTTGACATCTGCAAGGAAGTCTTTCCTCAGTGACCACCTTTAGATTTCTTTATACTCACTCCAGCCCTTCCTCCCTGATAATGCAATACAGCTGGAAACACACCATTCTCTTGTCACAGAAATGCTAGGCTTGAATCAGTGCCGTGACCCCGTGCCAAAAACCTGTCACCCCTGTTCTCCCTCGCTGTTTCTGTTCCCTGCAGGCACCTTCCATGCAGCTAATAACTCACTGCTGCCTTCCAGAGACCAGGCAAGCTGAGGATACCGTGGTGCTCTGCTTGGCACAAGGATTTCTGCAAATTTCCAGTGGGGAATGCTTCTGAGGCTGATCCTGCTTTACCGCAAGGGCTTGTGGCTTTGTGGAGCATGTGCCACCGGTGGTAGCTGTTCTTGCAGCTGGTGACTGAAAGGGTTAAACTAAGCAGCTGCTTGGATGGAGCTCCTGCATGGCCTCACTTTCCTCTGGAGTGGCTGCTCTTGGCAATGATTCCCTCCTCACGTTTTCACAGCCAGAGCTGAGCTTTGGTATGCAGCTCTTCCAACTGGAGGGAGGACTTTGCCTGTTTCAGCTGAAATGAGCACCTTGGAGTGTGCTGGGCACCATGAGATCATCCTGGCAGCATGGTATGGGCAGGGGACAATGGGGACATTGCAGTTCCCCTTGTGTGAATCCACTCTGCCATGTGTAGGTGCTGTAACAGCCACAAAGGCTCTTCCTGTCTGCTGTTACACCTGGTCTGTGTGGTGAAGCAGGCACCTTGTGCTAACCAGGGTCAGCTGAAATGGTTTTCATCCTGTGAAAGCCTGGGAATATCCTTTTCCTTTTTTTCTTCTAGGCTGTGGTTACTGCAGAAGATACTGTTCTTTTCATCCTGGGAGCAGTAGGTGTTGATTTGTGTTAGAGTTTTCTGATACAGGCCTGTGGCTGAAAAAGTTTCTCCTTCCATGTTGGGTTCCCTAGGCTGGGAACTTTTTCCAGGAGTTAGGGATGAAGATTTTGTCTTTTGGCACTTGTCCCCTGTGGACTGATGTGGACATCAGTCAGTAGAACCAAGACAGAGGTAGCTGTGGTGTTGCAGAAACTGCTGAGTGCTCCTGGAGTGAGAAAGGCAGGCTTCAAGACTCCTGTTTGTGGAGCGAGACCCCCAAGGTGACCTGTTTGAATCTGGCCCTGTGTGCTGTTAAGTTAATTGACATATAACTCTAATGCCACTTGATCTCCTGCTTAAAGATCAATGCTCGACTGCTGGGCTATTTTTTTCTTTGTAGCTCCTGTTTGTTTCCTAAGGGAGAGATTATTTGACCAGTGTATTTGTGTGATGTGTTTCTTTCTTTTACTCTATTATTTATTAAATCAATAGATCTTAAAAAGGAACACTTACCACAAAGTGTCTGGAGCAAGGTGTGCTGAGGAAAAGTGAAAACCTGCCCACTTGCATGGCCTTTCCCATCAGCCCAGCATCTTTGCTGGAGAGAAGAGGAGCTCACCTGAGCACAAAGAGGTGGATTGTCCATGAAAATGCCTTCACAGCAGCCCAGGTGATAAAGAAGGGGGCAGAAGCGGAAATTCTTGCCTGAGTACCTGCAGGTCACACAGTGAAGCAGGGCTGGAAATAAGGACGGGCCATGAGATTGGTGTTCTAAATTTGGCAGCCCAGGTGGGAGATGGGAGGCGTGGTCCATGCTCTGTGCTGCAGAGGATGCTGAAAACTCTTAGGAT